>NC_069509.1:58104053-58266553 GCF_027579735.1 Bombina bombina
GTATACTTATGTATTTATGTGTTTTTATTTGTGTATATATGTCTATATATGTGTACTTATGCATTTATGTGTTTATATGTGTATATATGTCTATATATGTATACTTATGTATTTATGTGTTTATATGTGTATATATGTCTATATATGTATACTTATGTATTTATGTGTTTATATGTGTATATATGTCTATATATGTATACTTATGTATTTATGTGTTTATATGTGTATATATGTCTATATATGTGTACTTATGTATTTATATATATGTCTGTAAATACACATATAAATACATAAATACTTACATATATTATATACATACATATACATATTTAGATGTATATGCTTGTAGCTCTGTGTTAAAGCCCTTTGCAGACCTCATATCTTTGAGCCCTTATAACTTTTTAATGCAATATTTTTTTTATGATTGTAACTGTACTTTTAAAATTATTTTTCAAGTCCCCCCCCCCACACGTTTTGTCTTGCATAACAGTTAACCAGATCTCTGAAGGCGTTCTATCCGGACGCATGTTAAATTCAATTGCTCTCAAGTGAACGCGTTTACTTTCAATTTGTAATACACATGGGGCCGATTTAACAAGCTCCGTATCGGCCCCAATGCCTCTGTTTCTGCGCGAGCCTTCAGGCTCACCAGAAACAGGAGTTAAGAAGCAGCTGTCTTAAGACCGCTGCCTCTTAACTCATATGCCTCCTCTGAGGCCACAGTCTGCAATCCGTCCGATCGTATATGATCAGGTTGATTGACACCCCCTGCTAGCGGCCGATTGGTCGCAAATCTGCAGGGGGCAGCATTGTACAAGCAGTTCACAAGCTGTCGGCATTTATCGATGTGCGGCGGACATGATCCGCTATAGCGTATTATGTCCGTTCGCGCATACATAAAGGGCCCCTATGTATAGTCCCTTAGAATTTGCAAAATGACAATCCTAAACACTCTTTTGAATGTCTTGTCCCTTTAAAATTAAATGGATAGTCTAGTCAAAATTAAACTTGCATGATTCAGATAGAGCATGTCATTTTAAGACACTTTTAAATTAACTTCTATTTTCAAATGTGCTTCGTTCTTTTAGTATCCCTTGTTAAAAAATGAATACGCACATCTCTTACACTAGTGAGAGCTACTGCTAATTGGTGCCTGCACGAGTGCATGCATTTTTCTCTTGTGATTGGCTAAATAGATATTTTCAGCTTCCTGTCAGTAGTGCAATGCTGTCCCTTCAGCAATAGATAACAAGAGAATGAAGAAAATGTGATAATTGAATTAAATTGGAAAGTTTTTTTTAAAATTGTATGTTCTATCTGAATCATAAAAGAAAATTTTGAGGTTTAAGTTCAGTTTATGAAATTCTGAGAAAGTATGAAATTATTTTTAGTTTTTTAAAAAGTGTCTAATTGTTTTTTTTTTTTTTTTTTTTTGGGGTGATCTATTTGTCCACTTGACCAAGTCACTTATATCACTATGAAACTTGGTTGCTTTCTTGTTTGCTACCAAAGTATCAGGATTTTATCACCCATGTCATGTCATGTTGTTTTTGGACAGCATATGACGTCTGGTCTAATAAGTAATTTCACCCAACTGCTTAAACTTTTTATTTTTTTTATTTTTATATGTGCCAGAAGAAAAGTACATTCAGAAGCTATCTGTAATCCCACAAATGCCTTGTAATCCCTTTCATAATGCGATGGAGTCTGATTTGATTTCACAGCGATTTATCCATCAGGCTTCACAGAACACAGTAGTTTTAATAACGGTTGCAGGTGTCAGGCATGTGACAGGCACTGGATGGGTGACTAGATTGTAAATCGCCAGCGGTATTTTGCAGAGACAATTACTCTCAAACGCACAGCTATGTCCATAGAGGTTTCTAAGTGCTAATGTCATGAAATTAGAAACATATTTCAAAACAAGTGGCGCTAATATTAGCGAGGCTCTGAAGCTTTACACAGCTTTAGTAATAATGTGCAGATTGTATCTGCAAGGCCAAAGTTGTCATTATGTAAAACAGGCAGCTGCCTATGGTATATTCTCTTAGATTGGTTCCTGCCTTACTATAGGAGTGATGCAGCTGACTACATATGTTTCATACATTTTCTGTTCTGTATACTCGGGTGACAAAAGGTGCTAACCAATGTCTCAACTTAAAGGGACACTGCACTGTAAAATTGGTTCCCCCTTAATGTGTATATAAAATAAGACCACTACTTAGAGAGAGCAATTAAAAATTAACATTTTAATAGAGATATCTCCCACCCCATTAGAAGGGTAGTTACAACTGCAGCATCTTTTTTTGCATAGCTTTTCTATTTTTTATTTTAGTAATAGCCAACCTGCCCAAGAAAATATATATGAGTGTGTGTTTGGACGCATTTACTTTCAATTCATAATACACACAATATGTATAGTCCCTTAGAAGGACAGTATCAATATGTTAAATTACCTGAAAGTGATGCAGCATAACTGTAAAAAGCTGTCAAGAAAATACCACATGAACATCTCTATGTTGACTCCCATAGAAAGTAATAAAGCTCTCTGGGATAGAGAATCTTACAGGGGAGAGTGAGGTTAACATATGAGCACCTGGCACTGATATATATTCCCAGTTTGCAGCAAAGACAAATTAAACTGAAATGCTTTCACTACAATTTAACTTTCATTTGCTTCTAGTTTAGTATAATTACTTTTCTGACTGTTAAATACGTGTAATGTGAATTTTTAACAAACTTCACCTGCATACAGCTGGTGAGATACATCAATAAGCCCTGCAAGTGTAACATGTTTAGAGAATATAATGAGGTGTGAGAGCTATAGACAACCTGTTTTATGAGTCCAATAAAAAAGTATCATTGCTCAATGCAATACTCTTGTTATTTTGGTATCTAAATCACTGGACTAACATGGCTACTCCAATCAACATATATATAGAGATAGATAGATATACTTCTGATCTTACTAGCTCTATAAGCATGTTTCTCTTAGATGCTTTAAAACCCATAGACATAAAAATTGCATTATATTTTAGCCCTGAGTAGTGAATCTGAAAATGAGATGTTAACTGTACTCACACAGTGGGATCTATTGATTATAGCCTTGCTACGTACTGTTATTGAACAAGCTGCATGCAATCTACTTAAGTATAGTTATCTTTATGTGGGTAGCTGTGTTTTACTACTGGACAGAAATCACACATATTATACATTTATTAGGAGAGGCGTGAATTTGTGGTGTTCTGGGGTATTTATCAAAATGGAATTGCAAAGACATTCCAGTCTGAATTGCAAAGGTGCTTGAGCTCATATCTTGTGTGCTGCCCTATTTTGCAGGAAACCTCAAAACTTTAATTCATGATTTGGACAGAACATGCAATTTTAAACAGCTCAAATTTACATTTATTATCAGATATGCTTCATTATCTTGTTATCCTTGGCTTAAAGTGACAGTCTACAATATAATTTTTATTGTTTTAAAAGATACATAATCCCTTTATTAGCCATTCCCCAGTTTTGCATAACCAACACACTTATATTAACCCCTTAATGACCGGACCATTTTTCAATTTTCTTACCCTTAATGACAATGGCTATTTTTACATTTCTGCAGTGTTTGTGTTTAGCTGTAATTTTCCTCTTACTCATTTACTGTACCCATACATATTATATACCGTTTTTCTCGCCATTAAATGGACTTTCTAAGGATACCATTATTTTCATCATATCTTATAATTTCCTATAAAAAAAATATAAAATATGAGGAAAAAATTGAAAAAAACACACTTTTTCTAACTTTGACCCCCAAAATCTGTTACACATCTACAATCACCAAAAAACACCTATGCTAAATAGTTTGTAAATTTTGTCCTGAGTTTAGAAATACCCAATGTTTACATGTTCTTTACTTTTTTTGCAAGTTATAGGGCCATAAATACAAGTAGCACTTTGCTATTTCCAAACAACTTTTTTTCAAAATTAGCGCTAGTTACATTGGAACCCTGATATCTGTCAGGAATACCTGAATATCCCTTGACATGTATATATTTTTTTTTAGAAGACAACCCAAAGTATTGATCTAGGCCCATTTTGGTATATTTCATGCCACCATTTCACCGCCAAATGTCATCAAATAAAAAAAAAAGTTCACTTTTTCACAAATTTTGTCACAAACTTTAGGTTTCCCACTGAAATTATTTACAAACAGCTTCTGCAATTAAGGCACAAATGGTTGTAAATGCTTCTTTGGGATCCCCTTTGTTCAGAAATAGCAGACTTATATGGCTTTGGGGTTGCTTTTTGGTAAGTAGAAGGCCGCTAAATGCTGCTGCGCACCACACGTAAATTATGCCCAGCAGTTAAGGGGTTAAATTAGGTAGCTTGTAGGGAGCTTGCAGGGTTAATTTTAGCTTTAGGGTAGAGATCAGCCTCCCACCTGACACATCCCACCCCCTGATCCCTCCCAAACAGTTCTCTTCCCTCCCCCACCCCACAATTGTCCCCGCCATCTTAAGTACTGGCAGAAAGTCTGCCAGTACTAAATAAAAGGAGTTTTTATTTTTTTTAATAAAAAAAAATAAAATGTTTTAGCTGTGATGGACTCCTGCCTTAGCCCCAACCTCCATGATCCCCCCCCCCAGCAATCTAACCCTCTCCCCTACCTAATTGCCGCCATCTTGGGTACTGGCAGCTGTCTGCCAGTACCCAATTTGCCCCCCAAAAAAGTGTTTTTATTATTATTTTTTATTACCAATTTATTTTTTTCTGTAGTGTAGCAGCCCCCCACAATACCCCAACCCCCTCCCCCTCCCAGATCCTCATATATATATATTTTCCCCCCTCTTCCCACTCATTGGTGTCAGTGTGGGTAGGTAATCGCGCGCGCGCACGCGCACGCGCGCCCCCGCACGCTCCCGGCACCCGGCGTGCACATTGCACTTACAGGAGCCGGATGCCGGGTAGCGATGGGCCGCCCACCCGCCTCCCAGTTGCGCTCCCACCCACCAACGAACCGGCCGCATCGCTACCGGTGCAGAGAGGGCCACAGAGTGGCTCTCTCTGCATCGGATGCTTTCTAAGGGTATTGCAGGATGCCTCAATATCGAGGCATCACTGCAATACCCTGAGAGCTGCTGGAAGCGATTGCGATCGCTTCCAGCACTCTCTTAGACAAGTGACGTACCAGGTACGTCCATTGTCACTAACTGCAAGTTTTTGCAGGACGTACCTGGTACGTCACTTGTCATTAAGGGGTTAATATACTTTTTACCTTTGTGATTACCTTGTATCTAAGAACCTTCTGACAGCCCCCTGATCAGATGACTGTGACTATTTATTATCTATTGACTTGCATTTAGCATTGTGTTGTGCTAAATCTTAAATAACTTTTATTGCCTGAACACAGTGTTATCTATATGGCCCACGTGAACTGTCAAGTCTCTTGTTGTGAACAGCAATTTAAAAAGCATGTGATTAGAGGCAGCCCTCAAGGGCTTAGAAATTAGCATATGAGCCTACCTCGGTTTAGTTTCAACTAAGAATACCAAGAGAAAAAAGCAAATTTGATGATAAAGGTAAATTGGAAAGTTGATTAAAATTACATGTCCTATCTGAATAATGAAAGTTTAATTTTGACTAGACTGTCCCTTTAAGGAACAGCATTGCACTACTAGCAGCTAGCTGAACACATCTAGTTAGCCAATCACAAGAGACAAATGTGTGCAGGCATCAATCACCAGCTACCTCTCACTAGTGTAGGGCATGTGCATATTCTTTTCAACAATGGATAACAAGAAAACAAAGCACATTTGAAAATAGAAGTAATTTTAAAAGTGCCCTAAAATTGCATGCTGTATCTGATTCTTGCAAGTTTAATTTTGACTTACCTATCCCTTTAAATTCTAAAAATGTGCATCAAACACACTGAGTTGAGATCAGGGGACTCATCTATACATTGAACCTGTTTATCTCCTTCCATATCAAAACACTTTCTAAATGTATTAATCCCCAAACTGTAATAACCCATTGCTACCTATTACCACCCACGCTCTGCATTTTACTCCCCTCATGTAAAGTATCACCAGGGGCCAAATCCCAAATAAAGGGACCAACTCCAGCAAAGCAAAATCTTCAACACAAAGGACATTTGGCACCTAAATCCAAATCAACAAAAGCAGAAAAAAAGATGAACAGAATTAAAACAGAATTGATCAAATCACATTAAAAACAACACTAATGAAAAAATTACCCCAACACCATCAAAGGGGCCCAAACAGACTTGTGTTGCAAAAGCATTCATTGGTCAGTCCTTTCCAGCCTTAATCCACACATTAGCTTAGTCATTTTTGTTTTGATTTAAATGAACGATAAAGTCAAAATTAAATTTACATGCAATTTTAAAATATTTTCAAAATTTACTTCTGTTATCTAAATTGCTTCATTCTCTTGGTATTCTTTGTTGAGGAGTACACCTAGGTAATAGACTCAAAGGAACTCATGAGGTGTTTGCAACTATGTATAATGTTGCTACAAACATTGTTGCAAGCACTGCTGCTGCAGAGTGCTACATACACCTGCATGCTCCTGAGCTCCTATAAGCCTACATAGGTTTACTTTTCAACAAAGGATACCAAAAGAACAACACACATTTGAAGTCAATTGGAAAGTTGTTAAATCACTTTATCTCATTTAGGAAAATGTAATTTTGACTATATTGTCCCTTTAATGATTCCTCGTATTTAGTCTCTACTCTCCAGGATCCATACTGCTCCTCAGCATCAAAGGTCTCTTGTTGAAATGTGCATTAACATATATAGTTATTGCTCAACATTGATTGGTTAATTCATTTTTAACCAATCAGGACAAAAAAAAGGACAAGTTGAATATCAGAAATGACCTTCCCCTCCTTGGATTGGCTGTCTCTGTGTTTGTGTATTTCATGTGTGTAGATTCATGCGTCTTGGATGATATTCTTTGATCTGCGACACAATAATACAGAGAAGCAAGGAAAACATTTAAATATTTCAGTAGCTCTAGATGAACTTGTTTCTACCTTTCCTGTGCTACATTTGTAAAGCACTTATAATAATGGTATCCTTTAAGAATTGTGATAATATTGCAGCATTGAGTTGAATCTGTTGGCGCTCTACAAATAACCGATAATAATAATAATTGAGTTTTTGTTCATGGAATCAGTGGAGGCTCCTCCATTTGAGCACACTCGCACGTGCCCCCCCCAGCATCCCTGAAGAAAAAAAAAAAAACTGAAAAAAAAATATAATTT
Organism: Bombina bombina; assembly: GCF_027579735.1. Classification (NCBI taxonomy): domain Eukaryota; kingdom Metazoa; phylum Chordata; class Amphibia; order Anura; family Bombinatoridae; genus Bombina; species Bombina bombina. Next base: position 58,111,339 of record NC_069509.1, read on the forward strand.
TTCCAATATCCCCCTATTGAAAAAATTATATTATTTTTACCCCCAGAAAAAAATACAATATAAACTTATTTTCTTTTTTTTATTTCATTTATTTAATGATGTACTTGTGTAAAAGTTACAGTATAATATTATTTTACAGTTTACACAATACAGTATTACAGCCTGTAGCCTGGCCCCTGTACTAAATTTTACTCTATCTAAGCCCTAACCGCACGTGCGATAGCTAAACTATGCCACTGTGCTTTGCGCATTCTAAAATTGCCTGCTGCGCAGCTCCCAGCCTCCCCATCCCCATAGTGAGCTGTTCGCACACTTCAGCCTGTGCGAGGGGTGGGAGGTGTTAGAGAGAGACAGGCAGCAGGCCAGCAGCAGCCAGTGACAGAGAAGAGCGTCATCACTCACAGTCACGTGATGACGCTCGACAAGCTCCTCCCAGCTCAACGGCGCGAAATCTCATTGCGGAGATAGTCATTGAGCTGAGAGGAGCTCAAACACTGTATGCACGAACCAGAGAGACCTAACATTCATGATAGCAGAGGACCAAGGTAGGGCAGCATTTTAGTTTACAATTTATTTCTAGGAACAAAGCTGTCTTCCAGGAAAATGTACACATGCTTCAGCTCAGCTGAATAAGACCGCAGTGAAAACTAACTCCTTTGCTTAAGTTAAACAGATTAACGATCTTGTATCTCCTCTCCCTCCGTTTAACACATCTGTTATAGTCTGCCCTAATCTAGCCTAGCAGGCGATACTTCAGCTGGTGAGCTTGCCCTGAGCGGTCGTGTCGTGCACGCACAATGCTGACAAGGCAGTCGGGGGATATCCTTGTGAGTACTGTCACAGACCGGCTCCTGCAGACCTGCAGACTAACACTGCCCTAATCTAGCCTAGCAGGCGATACTTCAGCTGGTGAGCTTGCCCTGAGCGGTCACGATGTGCACGCACAAAGTTTTTAAAACATTTGCTAAGGTAGGAAGAACCAGCTGTACATATGTATTTTTAGGGACTTTTGTTGCGCGCCAACACTGTCAGTATTTAGCGCGGCTCCATGTAACGTTCTCGGTTCACACAGCTGCAGTATGATGATAGGGCTGTGGATGAGGGAAATTAAGAACGTTTAGAACCTCTGCTCCAGTGCAAGCCATCCCCTCCTTAAGTCTGAGGAGCAGCAGGCACAAGCTGCTGAGGAGCGGCCAAACCCTGCAGAGAAAAAACGAAGTATATGCATCACTCCCTATGTGAAAGCTAGCTAAGACACTCCACCCCAGCGGTTACTCCAAAGATAACCCTGTGAGTGACACATGTAATAAAATTAAAAAATGACATCTCCATACTATAATCCAGCCAATCCTTCCTTTGCAGACATTGTCTAGCATTTTTTTCATTAAATTGCATAAAATCTTTTGAAAGTTATGACATGTTCCTAAAACGGACAAGAAACCCCCAAACAGTTTGAAAGCATTAGAAAGTATGAATCACATAAAAATGAATTGCTCTCTATGAGCAGATATTGTTATTTTTTTTTAGAATTGAACCCCTCCATTGGGCTCACTAAGGTCTACCTGGGTAGGATATTTAGCCATACACATACATCCCACACTAGCACAATTTGATGCCGGTTATGTCTTTGCAGACAGCTAAGGCAACTATGGATATGGGGCTGACAGTGTGTTGTATGAGTGTGTGTTTTGTATTAGTGTGTGTGTGTGTTGTATGAGAGTGTGTTTTGTATCAGTGTGTGGTATGAGAGTATGTGTTTTGTATTAGTGTGTGGTGTGTGTGTGTGGTATGAGAATGTGTTGTATGAGAGAATGTGTTTTGTATTAGTGTGGTGTGTGTTATGAGAGTTTGTTGTATGAGAGTATGTGTTTTGTATTAGTGTGGTGTGTGTTATGAGAGTTTGTTGTATGAGAGTATGTGTTTTGTATTAGTGTGTGGTGTGTGTGTGTGTGGTATGAGAGTGTGTTGTATGAGAGTATGTGTTTTGTATTAGTGTGTGTGGTGTGTGTGTTTTGTATGAGAGTGTGGGTAGTGTGGGTCATGAAGGTCTTGGGGAAAAAGTTTGAAGAACCTTTTGATTAAACCTATTTTTTACTTTGTAATTTTCCTGGCCATAGTGCTATAAATTACATTTTATTTACACTAAAAGGTATGACTCAGCAAAATCACTCTATGGGTGGGCTGCTTTTGCCACAGTGGGTCAGTCATATGTTCCTCATGGGATGGGCTTGTTTTGTCACTCTAAATTTTCGCACCAGGGCAACTTTCTAATTGGGTGAAAAATAGTCTGCTCTACTCCTTACATACAGTTCTAAAATTGCCAAGGCTAAAAGAACAGTTACTGCTGCCTTAGGTTACTTCCTCAGAATGTATGTATGCATGTGTGTGTGTTTGTGTAAATATGTGTGTAATATATTTGTTTATAAATGTATATGTGGTTGTGTGTGTGTAAATGTGTATATGTGTAAATATGTATTTGTGTGGGTGTAAATGTGTGTGTGTAAATAATGTTGTTGTTTTTTACGAATCAGGACAAGTAGATTGTCATGAGGGACAAGTAGATTGGGTTCCCGCTTTAGTCCCTTGGACAAGTAGTTTATTTTTAAATTTCCACACCCCTGGTGCTTTGTTTGTCAGTATTTTTTATATTTTTATATGTGTGTGTAAGTATACAAGTTTGTTGTGTCTATACCCATTTGTGTGTATGTGTTGTCTGTGTGTATAAATATGTGTAGATCTGTGTGTGTGTAAGAAATTTTATCATTGTTAACCCCTTATGTGAATGCATATTTACCAAACCTTTACACAGTTTACCTCCAGAATGACAGCAGGTTAATTGCACCATTAAAAAAACTAATAAAAACCCAAATAAATATGCAAACATAAATCAGAAAATGTGCTGCAGTCCAGTTAGTTATATGCCTTTACTATTAATAGAAACAATAATTTGTGTGCAACAGCAAAGCACACTGAAAGGAACAATGAGACTATCCTATGTGTGTGAATGTTTATGTATGAATGCATGTGTGTGCGCATGTATGTATATGTGAGAGTTTGTGTCAGTATTTTTATATGTGTATATATATATCCTTGTGTCTGTATGTGTGTGTAAATATGTGTATATCTGTGTGTATCTGTGTATTTTTGTGTCTATATATATATCCATACACGCACAATAAAATGGGCGGAGCCATCTGAGGGGCGGGGCTAGTGCTCCCCCATCTTCAAAAGTCACCAGCCGCCACTGCATGGAATCATAATATCTCTAGGGGTTGTGCTAGGGTTAGGGTTAACCCCTTGAAGCCATGGAGTAACCAGAATTAGTGCCATAGCCTTAGCCATATACCTAAAAAAAAAAATTACACCACCACAGGCAACAGTTAGGCTCCTCGATGTTGCTGAGAATTAATCCTTTAAGAGGGTTGCAGGCAATGTTTTTATTGCTAACAAAGAAAAACAATATAGCATTTGTGAGGTAAAAAAATTAAAAGTATTAAACTTATGGAAAAGACCAACAAATCTCATTTACAATCCCCCATAAGACACATTTAAGGAATTAAATAGCTTTTTCATTTTCATTGCTGGGATTTAGCTGGTGCCATATCAAAGTTACAATTTTAAATTCCATGACTGTTCCATATTTAAAAACTTTAGACTTCTCAGTGTGTTTATTGATCATTCTTATTTTAAATCAGGAAAAGTATTACTAGTTTAGAAAAGACTGTTAGGTAAGAAGGAAAGGGCTTTGAATACTATAATAATGCCATATTTGTACTTGTATGTAGAAATTAAATTATTATTTCTTTCCTATGACATGGAGAGTCCACAAAGTCATTCCAATTACTAGTGAGGTATTCAACTACTGGCCAGCAGGAGGAGGCAAAGAGCACCCCAGCAAAGCTGTTAAGTGTAACTTCCCGTACCCATAATCCCCAGTCATTCTCTTTGCCTCTGTCAATGGAGAATGTGCGAAGTTGGTGTCTGAAGATATTAAATCCTTTTATGGGTACTTTTTCCTGCAAGCAAGGTTTGGGGTCTAGCTGTGTCCACGTCAGTCTCTTTAGTAAGAGTAGTGGTGGCTTTTAGCAGTTAATTATGGCGTAAATACCTTTTTTTGGTGAGAAGCTAAAGGTTTTTCTTGGAGTCGGGTGAGGATTCCCCGAGTTTTATCTTTTCTTCAGGATGGTCTGGAGAAAGGTTTGTCAGTCAGTACTCTGAAAGGTCAGATTTCTGCTCTGTCTATCCTTTTGCACAAACGTCTGGCAGAATTACCGGACGTTCAAGCTTTTGTTCAGGCCCTGGTCAGAATCAGGCCTGTGTTTAAACCTGTTGCTCCTCCTTGGAGCCTTAACCTAGTTCTTAAAATTTTGCAGCAGGCTCCGTTTGAGCCGATGTATGTTGTTGATATGAAGTTGTTATCTTGGAAGGTTTTGTTTCCCCTTGCTATTTCTTCCTCTCGCAGAGTTTCTGAGCTTTCAGCTCTGCAGTGTGATTCCCTGTACCTCATGCAGATAAGGCGTCCTTTGTACAAAATTGGGGCTTCTCCCTAAAGTGGTGTCGGATTGAAACATTAATAACATTTTTATTCTTAACTAAAACGTTTAACCTTTTTTTATTATTATTATTTGAATAAGCTCATTATTTCTGATCTGCATTTGTTTGTAACTATGGTATATATATGTTGCGGTTAAAGTAAGACATGTGGTAAATTCCTAGCATTACACGGGTAGACCTGACATTACCCAAGCGGCTGTGGGTAAAGCCCTATGTAACATGATAAATCTTCTCAGAGTGCATCGAGTCACCGCATCAAACATATATAGCATGTACTGTAATTCACACATCTTCACTCATTTTTTTGCCCCCCCCTGTAAACCTCACTCCCGAAGTTTCACTTGGGGTGGATGCCAGTGGATCGGCAGGGCACCCCCCTTCAACCCCCCAGACGGAGTAAAAAAAAATAGTGTAGATAGGGGAATTACATCAGGCTTTACCCACAGCCGCTTGGGTAATGTCAGGTTTACCGGATTTCTGACTTTACCCGTAACATATTTTTTGCCGTGGCACACTTTTTTACATTAAACAATCCTGCGGCACACCACCATCCCAAAATTTTACAAAATAACACATTGTAGCTTAATACAGTGTGTATATATATATATATATATATATATATATATATACAGTATATATACACAAACATACATACATACACACACACACACTGTACTGTGCTGTCATATGAAATAGGGACACCCCCACACTGGGAAAAGTCCCCCCCATCAGTCATCATCTCACTTAAAATAAAAAACGTCCTAGAATAAAAAAACAAGCAAAATTTAAAAAATATGTCACACTGTTGTCAGTCTGCCGCCGCACACCTGAGGATCTCTCACGGCACACTAGTGTGCCACGGCACACTGGTTGAAAACAACTGAGATAGAACATGCAGTTTTAAGAGACTTCAAGTTTCTTCTATTATTAAATTTATTTTACTAAAAAGAATACCTAGGAATGCTCAAAAACAGCAATGCACTACTGGGAGCTAATTGGTGATTGGCAGCTACACACATATGCCTCTTGTTATTGGCCCACCAGATGTGCTCAGTTAGGTCCCAGTGGTGCATTGCCGCTCTGGAGCTAACTTTAACTTTGTGTTTAACCCCTCTGTAGGGGTTATATGCTAGCTACAGTGCAATAAGGAAATACTCTAACTCACTAAAGCATTTTATGTAGTAGATTCAGTTTACAACAGAGGGTGGTGATATCCATAAAGATCAAACCTTTTTGTGAAAAATATATTAAAGTCCATTTGATTACATTTATCGTTTTGCAGTTAACTGCCATTAGCTATGTGCATTAAAAAAAATGACAAATATAGAAGCAACACCCCTAGGCAAACTGTCCTTATAAATAATATCTACCATTTCCGTGAAGTTTTAGCTTTGAGGCAGATTATGCACAAGCTGAAATACACGAAGGATACATTTACACAGATATATGTTCTCTCTGTATTCCACACACTAAACATCAGCCCCAGAATTCATCACTGTTACTGTTTTATTCCACAAATCTAAAAAAGCAAAGCTAGTATGCGAATCACGCCAAAGGGAAGAAACAAATAATTTTGTCCCATGCCAAATCTTGCTACTGATCAGATCCGAGGCTTGGATCAAGGAACAATAATTCAAAAGGATTAAAGACGCGGTCCTGCAATTCAAATAATTAATGTATTTTAACTTTCTGGCCAATAATGTGTCTGCCTTATTACTCTTTGAAAGATAGAATAACCCACGCAAGAATCTCATGTTTGGAGGTGAATGGTTAGAAGATCTATTCACCTGGTCAGATAGGTAAAGCTTTTGCCTCATATTTTGAGAAGCTGTATAACATCCAGGTACATGAAGGGGTAGGGGCGATGCCAGTGTAAGGGATTAAGGCATTTCTGATAACCCTTAAAGGGATAGTCTACACCAAAATTGTTATTGTTTAAAAAGATAGACAATGCCTTTACTACCCATTCCCCAGATCTGCACAACCAACATTGTTATATTAATATACTTTTTAACATTTAAACCTCTAAAGTTCTGCCTGTTTCTAAACCACTAAAAAAGCCTCTTATCACATGCTTTTTTTATTAGCTTTTGACAAGACACTGCTAATTCATGTGTGCCATATAGATAACATTGTGCTCACTCCTGTGGAGTTCTACAGGACACAATACTAATTGGCTAAAATGCAAGTCAATAGATAATAAATAAATAGCCCTGAGATAAGAGAGCTGTCTGCAGAGGCTTAGCTAAGAAGTTAAAAAGTATATTAATATAACCATGTTGGGTGTGCAAAACTTAGGAATGGGTAATAAAGGTATTATCTATCTTTTTAAACAATAACAATTTTGGAGTAGACTGTCCTGTTAAGCTTCCTAAATTGCCAGTAGATGCTCAGGAACCATTATTAGATCTGTTCACATGAGTGGAGGTGATTGAGGGTATTAAACAAATCGAGGGCAAAAAAGTACCCAGCCTAGATGGTTACACTGGTACCTTTTATTAGAAGGTGATCAGTCTAATTGTTTTATGTGGTTTGGATGGAGGGCACATTTCGTAGAGACTTACTGGAGGAAACCATATTGGCTATTTCGAAGCCGGTAAAGAACACATCTAAATGCAGGAATTATAGGCCAATATCACTGATTCATGTGCCAAGCTTAGAGCAAATAGATTGTTTTATCTTTTTCCCACAATAATTCATATAGATCAGGTTGGGTGCACAGAAAGTCGACAGCGCATGTAGGCTCCTGAATGTTTTCATTGAGGCAAAGAAGATAAGTGTTCCCATGGTGGCCCTGTTGTTAGACACAGAGAAAGCATTTATTAAAGCTATACAGACTTTATGTTCAAGCCTCCATGCTAGAGTTAAGGGGGTTTGTTTCTGTTCTCCAATTTTTGAGATTGACAATTGCACTAGGCATGGTTATAGAACCCTTGGATCAAGTGGTTAAGAATTCTCCCAACGTAAGAGGATTCATGATTGGAAATGTAACTGTAAATATAGCCCTCTTTACAGATGATGTTACCTTAGTGCTAACCAATCCTAAATCCTCTATAGTAGAAATATTTCAATTAATTGAGATGTTTGAAAGGCTGAGGCCTAGATTTAGAGTTTGGCGGTAGCCGTGAAAACCAGCGTTAGAGGCTCCTAACGCTGGTTTTAGGCTACCGCCGGTATTTGGAGTCAGTCAGGAAAGGGTCTAACGCTCACTTTTCAGCCGCAACTTTTCCATACCGCAGATCCCCTTACGTCAATTGCGTATCCTATCTTTTCAATGGGATCTTTCTAACTCCGGTATTTAGAGTCGTGGCTGAAGTGAGCGTTAGAACTCTAACGACAAAACTCCAGCCGCAGAAAAAAGTCAGGAGTTAAGAGCTTTTTGGGCTAACGCCGGTTCATAAAGCTCTTAACTACTGTACTCTAAAGTACACTAACACCCATAAACTACCTATGTACCCCTAAACCGATGTCCCCCCACATCGCCGCCACTCGATTAAATTTTTTTAACCCCTAATCTGCCGGCCGCTACCTACGTTATACTTATGTACCCCTAATCTGCTGCCCCTAACACCGCCGACCCCTGTATTATATTTATTAACCCCTAATCTGCCCCCCACAACGTCGCCGCCAACTACCTACAATAATTAACCCCTAATTTGCCGACCGCAAAGTGCCGCTACTTAAGTTATCCTTATGTACCCCTAATCTGCTGCCCCTAACACCGCCGACCCCTATATTATATTTATTAACCCCTAATCTGCCCCCCTCAACGTCGCCTCCACCTGCCTACACTTATTAACCCCTAATCTGCCGAGCGGAGCGCACCGCTATTCTAATAAATGTATTAACCCCTAAAGCTAAGTCTAACCCTAACACTAACACCCCCCTAAGTTAAATATAATTTTAATCTAACGAAATTAATTAACTCTTATTAAATAAATTATTCCTATTTAAAACTAAATACTTACCTGTAAAATAAATCCTAATATAGCTACAATATAAATTATAATTACATTGTAGCTATTTTAGGATTAATATTTATTTTACAGGCAACTTTGTAATTATTCTAACCATGTACAATAGCTATTAAATAGTTAAGAACTATTTAATAGTTACCTAGTTAAAATAATTACAAAATTACCTGTAAAATAAATCCTAACCTAAGTTACAATTAAACCTAACACTATACTATCATTAAATTAATTAAATAAAATACCTACAATTACCTACAATTAAACCTAACACTACACTATCAATACATTAATTAAATACAATATGTACAAATAACTACAATGAAATAAACTAACTAAAGTACAAAAAATAAAAAAGAACTAAGTTACAAAAAATAAAAAAATATTTACAAACATAAGAAAAATATTACAAAAATTTTAAACTAATTACACCTACTCTAAGCCCCCTAATAAAATAACAAAGACCCCCAAAATAAAATATGCCCTACCCTATTCTAAATTACTAAAGTTCAAAGCTCTTTTACCTTACCAGCCCTGAACAGGGCCCTTTGCGGGGCATGCCCCAAGAAGTTCAGCTCTTTTGCCTGTAAAATAAAAACATACAATACCCCCCCCAACATTACAACCCACCACCCACATACCCCTAATCTAACCCAAACCCCCCTTAAATAAACCTAACACTAAGCCCCTGAAGATCATCCTACCTTGTCTTCACCTCACCAGGTATCACCGATCCGTCCTGGCTCCAAAATCTTCATCCAACCCAAGCGGGGGCTGGCGATCCATCATCCGGTGGCTGAAGAGGTCCAGAAGAGGCTCCAAAGTCTTCATCCTATCCGGGAAGAAGAGTAGATCCGGACCGGCAACCATCATCTTCCAAGCGGCATCTTCTATCTTCATCCGATGAGGACCGGCTCCATCCTGAAGACCTCCACCGCGGACCCATCTTCATCCGGCGACGTCCAACTGAAGAATGACGGTTCCTTTAAGGGACGTCATTCAAGATGGCGTCCCTCGAATTCCGATTGGCTGATAGGATTCTATCAGCCAATCGGAATTAAGGTAGGAATATTCTGATTGGCTGATGGAATCAGCCAATCAGAATCAAGATCAATCCGATTGGCTGATCCAATCAGCCAATCAAATTGAGCGCGCATTCTATTGGCTGATCGGAACAGCCAATAGAATGCGAGCTCAATCTGATTGGCTGATTGGATCAGCCAATCGGATTGAACTTGATTCTGATTGGCTGATTCCATCAGCCAATCAGAATATTCCTACCTTAATTCCGATTGGCTGATAGAATCCTATCAGCCAATCGGAATTCGAGGCACGCCATCTTGGATGACGTCCCTTAAAGGAACCGTCATTCTTCAGTTGGACGTCGCCGGATGAAGATGGGTCCGCGGTGGAGGTCTTCAGGATGGAGCCGGTCCTCATCGGATGAAGATAGAAGATGCCGCTTGGAAGATGATGGTTGCCGGTCCGGATCTACTCTTCTTCCCGGATAGGATGAAGACTTTGGAGCCTCTTCTTCAGCCACCGGATGATGGATCGCCAGCCCCCGCTTGGGTTGGATGAAGATTTTGGAGCCAGGACGGATCGGTGATACCTGGTGAGGTGAAGACAAGGTAGGATGATCTTCAGGGGCTTAGTGTTAGGTTTATTTAAGGGGGGTTTGGGTTAGATTAGGGGTATGTGGGTGGTGGGTTGTAATGTTGGGGGGGGGTATTGTATGTTTTTTTTTACAGGCAAAAGAGCTGAACTTCTTGGGGCATGCCCCGCAAAGGGCCCTGTTCAGGGCTGGTAAGGTAAAAGAGCTTTGAACTTTAGTAATTTAGAATAGGGTAGGGCATTTTTTATTTTGGGGGTCTTTGTTATTTTATTAGGGGGCTTAGAGTAGGTGTAATTAGTTTAAAATTGTTGTAATATTTTTCTTATGTTTGTAAATATTTTTTTATTTTTTGTAACTTAGTTCTTTTTTATTTTTTGTACTTTGGTTAGTTTATTTCATTGTAGTTATTTGTACATATTGCATTTAATTAATTTATTGATAGTGTAGTGTTAGGTTTAATTGTAGGTAATTGTAGGTATTTTATTTAATTAATTTAATGATAGTATAGTGTTAGGTTTAATTGTAACTTAGGTTAGGATTTATTTTACAGGTAATTTTGTAATTATTTTAACTAGGTAACTATTAAATAGTTCTTAACTATTTAATAGCTATTGTACATGGTTAAAATAATTACAAAGTTGCCTGTAAAATAAATATTAATCCTAAAATAGCTACAATGTAATTATAATTTATATTGTAGCTATATTAGGATTTATTTTACAGGTAAGTATTTAGCTTTAAATAGGAATAATTTATTTAATAAGAGTTAATTTATTTCGTTAGATTTAAATTATATTTAACTTAGGGGGGTGTTAGTGTTAGGGTTAGACTTAGCTTTAGGGGTTAATACATTTATTAGAATAGCGGTGAGCTCCAGTCGGCAGATTAGGGGTTAATGTTTGAAGTTAGGTGTCGGCGATGTTAGGGAGGGCAGATTAGGGGTTAATACTATTTATTATAGGGTTAGTGAGGCGGATTAGGGGTTAATAACTTTATTATGATAGCGGTGCGGTCCGCTCGGCAGATTAGGGGTTAATAAGTGTAGGCAGGTGGAGGCGACGTTGTGGGGGGCAGATTAGGGGTTAATAAATATAATATAGGGGTCGGCGGTGTTAGGGGCAGCAGATTAGGGGTACATAAGGATAATGTAAGTAGCGGCGGTTTACGGAGCGGCAGATTAGGGGTTAAAAATAATATGCAGGGGTCAGCGATAGCAGGGGCCGCAGAATAGGGGTTAATAAGTGTAAGGTTAGGGGTGTTTAGACTCGGGGTACATGTTAGAGTGTTAGGTGCAGACGTAGGAAGTGTTTCCCCATAGCAAACAATGGGGCTGCGTTAGGAGCTGAACGCGGCTTTTTTGCAGGTGTTAGGTTTTTTTTCAGCTCAAACAGCCCCATTGTTTCCTATGGGGGAATCGTGCACGAGCACGTTTTTGAGGCTGGCCGCGTCCGTAAGCAACTCTGGTATCGAGAGTTGCAGTTGCGTTAAAAATGCAATGATAGTTTTGGATGGGTAGAATAGCCACACTGAAAATGTCTATTCTTCTTAACGTGTTAAATATATTTTTGATCCAGTCCCTAGGGATATTCTTGGACAATTAAATAAATTGTTTCTCAAATATGTATGGCAGAATAAAAAATCCAGGGTGGCATATAGTACACTCCAAAGAGGGTATTATAGAGGTGGGGATGCCTTCCCTAATATTTATATCATGACACAGCTAGACTGGTATGTATTTAGAAGATATCCCTTGACTATAAGTGTTGAGATTTTAATATAGTTAATAAGATTGTGTTACAGAATATTGCAACATTGAAAGCCTTACAAAATCACAGTGAGTTTAGTCCACATCCTTCTCCCATACACCATCTGAGGGGTATTTTGTTATCTCTTTCAAACACTCATGTCGATGCCTGGGGCCTGTTAGGTTATGAGAGGGTAGAAGATCTATACACTTTTACAAACAAGTAAAAGACCAGCACACAATGGGGCCCATTTATTAAGCTCCGAATGGAGCTTGAAGGTCTGAAGACTCGCCAGGTGTTGCACAGAAAATATTTCTTTCTTTTTTCTTTTTGTGAGAAGATCTATACATTTAGAATAGGCTAGTGAATTCAGATACATTGCTGGCTCGTACTAGCTTTCCTCCAGCCTGGCTGAGATTTGAAAGTATGAGGTTGAGGAGTTTTCTCGAGGCTTGGGGCTTTCCATGAATAGGGTTTCAAAGTCTCACCCAGTGGGAGAAGAGGTGGCAAGGTAGTTTTAAACCATTTAAGCCCCTTACCATTCATTATATCATTTTGTTAATGGTCATTGTAGAGATAGCATCTGACAAGTAAAGGCATAGAAATGCGAGTTAACTAGTGACATTTCTGAACTGGATCTTTCAAGGGCCATAACTATTACAAAAACGAGACTGCACTGTACCACAATTTTGGAATCTTACTTTAAAGTGATGGTCAAGTATGACTAACTACATCTTGCGATCCTAATGTAACTAGCAAAATAATGTGACTTTCATTCATCATTTCGCCATATTCATTCTAGTTTGTGCGCTATCTTATATTATTTTCCTACCTTACTAATATCCATCCTCCTCCCGTCGATTGTCCGCCATTGTTTTTTCTGCTGTCACGTGTTTTTATTATCCAATTACAGTACAGGCCACTCGGGGAATCAGCTCTAAGTAAAAACACCCTTATTCAATTCTGCGCATGCCCTAGCTCCGTAACCGCGGTGAGACAGAAATTAGGATGCGATTACGGAGCTAGGGCATGCGCAGAATTGAATAAGGGTGTTTTTACTTAGAGCTGATTCCCCGAGTGGCCTGTTCTGTAATTGGATAATAAAAACACGTAACGGCAGAAAAAACAATGGCGGACAATCGACGGGTAGCGCACAAACTAGAATGAATATGGCGAAATGATGAATGAAAGTCACATTATTTTGCTAGTTACATTAGGATCGCAAGATGTAGTTAGTCATACTTGACCATCACTTTAAGGTCCTGCTTAAATGGCATATGAACCCACTTGGAATGTTCAAAATTTTCTTGTTGAACAGCTCACTGTTGAAGGCAATGTGGAGGGGTGCGATCCAACCCTGATATTTGTTGGTCCTGCCCAATATAAACTACTCTATGCGATAATATATTTTCCCTGTGCTCTTCCATAGGGATTAATATAACAAAGGCCCCAATCAGTGCACTCTTTCATATAATGGGTGGTGGGACCCCAAGACATATTAGAATGTTGGTGATTTAGATATTTGGAGCAGCCAAATTATGCATAGCGAGAGCTTAGAAGAAGCAGATCCCCCCCCCCCCCCCCCACATCTGCTGATGTGGTTTCACTGATATAATGCCTTTTGTGTCAATATGGCACAGGACAGATTGGATAAATACTGGGAAATTTAGGATAGTTGGGAGAATAGAACTGGCACAAAGGTGGATATTGTAGGACTGGGGGCCTTGCAATGCAGGTCATTTGTAGTCAGCTGAAATGCCCACTAAAGGGTATTTATTTTGGTTGTTTTTTTTTTTTTTTCTTTATTGAAATAACACATAAAATAATGACAAACGTAGCAGTACATTTCAATATTTCAATGTGTACAAACAAATAACATTCACAGTAGTAATCAGTGTCACATAAAAGGTAACATGGAATGGTCATTAATTAATTTATACAAGATATAACTATGTTTTAGTTTGCATTTAGGTATTCTTCCCAAATAAACATTATAGAGTGATAATCTAGTTTACGTTTAAGACAGTAGGGATATATTTCCAGTGAAAGAGCAAGAGAAACAGAGCTTTTCCAATCATCTCTTGTGGGAACTACAGTATTTTCCCACCATTTAGGTATCAATTGTTTGGCGCAATTTAACATAATACCTAATAATGTGGATCTGAGTCTGCATTTAATTTTCATGGGTTTATGGAACACGCACACTAATGGATCAAGGGGTATATCATGCTGTACCATTTTAGACATCTCTGAGGTCACTAGGGTCCAATAGGCTTGGATTTTTGGACATCTCCACCATATGTGGAGCATTGTACCGATTTGCCTACAGTCTCTCCAACATGTAGGTTGGGAGTTCAGGTAAATTAGCGCTAATCTATGTGGCGTTAAATACCATTGACTGCAGATTTTCATATTAGTTTCTCTATATTTTACAGAGGAAGATGAGGAGCCCATGTTTGTGGCAATAGTAAGCCAATCTTTTTCTGTTAAATGTGTTTCCAATTCATCTTCCCACTTTCGTGTGTATGAGGGAAGATGGCGTGAGTGGTATTGGAGTAGTTTTTTATAGGCCATGGACAGGGGACCCTTGACGTTTGTTTGCTAATAACAAATATTTTCTAGTGTCGTCAGTGGGCATAGAATCTTTTGTTTATCCATACATAAGTTTATAAGGTGGTTAAGCTGAAAGTATTTATACCATTGTCTGAATTGTGGGATATTTAGCTCGATGAGTTCTATTCGTGATTTTAATTTATCTTCTTTAAGAAGTTTATAATAGGCAAGCGATGCATGTATTGTATTGTGTTCCGCAGTCCGTGTATTCGCAGTCCGTGTATTTTGGCCTGGTTGCAATAGAGGATGTGTCAGTATGGGGGTTAGGGGGGAAGGTATAGTTGAAATAGTAGGAAAATGTGAAATGATATTATGCCAGTTTTTGAAAGTTTCAGCTATAAGTGTGGATACTGTTAGTGGAATCTTCTGTGTTGCTGAAGGTGTCCAACATAAGCTCCCTAGGTTTATATGAGATACTAATAATCGTTCAAGTTGAACCCATTCCTTATCTGTCTCATTTTTGTCTTGAACTGTCACTCCTTTTATGTCTACATTCTGGCATATGTTAGTGGCCAACACTTCCATAGCAAGCACGAATAACAGAGGAGAGAGTGGGCAGCCTTGTCTCGTGCCGTTGGTGATACTAATGGGGGACGTCATATAATCATTAAGCCTAATTCTAGCTATGGGATTGTTGTATAGTGCAAATATCTTTTCTATTAGGGTGTTACCAAATCCAAATCTGTGAAGGGTAGCTTTTAGAAACTTCCAATTCAATCTATCAAAAGCCTTTTCGGCATCAATTGAGAGAAATATGGACAGTATTTTAGTTGCTGTTACATGATCTAGGAGATTAACAATTTTTATGGTTTTATCCCTTGCTTCGCAATGCAGTGTAAAACCCGCCTGATTAGTGTGTACTAATGTCGGAAGGATTCTATTTATCCTGGAAGCCAGAATTTTTGCATATAGTTTAACGTCAACGTTAAGCAATGAGATTGGTCTAAAGTTGGAGTGCGTATTAGGCAGTTTGCCCGGTTTGGGAATAACAGTTATATGTGCCTCGACCATATTGCGGGGGAAGGGATTCCTTTCTCCGATGTCATTAAATAACGTCAAGAGATATGGGGTTTAGATGTCTTTAAAGTGTTGATAATAATATACTGAGAAGCCATCCGGGCCTGGGTTCTTGCCTACATTTATTTCTTTAAGTGCTCGGATTAATTCTAATTGGGTGATAGGGGAACAAGTTCCTTACTTTGTGCAGGGTTAAGAGTAGGTAAGATGCTATTCTGTAAGTATCTTTTTAAATCCGGGTCATGATCTAGGATAACTGAATCTAAGGCAATGTTGTACAATTTGGAGTAATATTCCCTAAATTGATTGCCAATTTCCGGGGTGGTATATATATTTTGTTTTTGAGGGGTAGTTAATTTATGGATAAATGATTTCATTTTCTTTTTTTTAAGGGCCCTAGCTAAAAGTTTTACATTTCTATTACCCTCATAGAAAAATGTTTGTTTAAATTTATTTTTGTTTCAATTTATAAGTAGTAGTTCTTTTTCTTGTGCTAAGAGCGCCTTTAATTGGTGTCTGGTGGTAAGGAGATCTTTTAGGGTTTGGGGATCAGTAGGCATTTGCTTATGGAAGATCTAAGGTAGATAACCGTTTGGTTAAATCCAAATAGTGTTGGCGAGCTAATTTCTTTTCTTGTGCTTTGAGTTTTATAAATTCCCCCCTCATGAGACATTTGTGAGCCTCCCAAAGAGTAGTAATACTGATATCAGGGGTAGAATTAATTTTAAAGAACTCTTTTAGTGATTTTGTTAGTGTTTCGGTATGTTTTGGATTATGTAGCAGTGTGTCTTCTAATGTCCATATAAATTCAGTGTATCTAGTATTTGGCCAATTTAGACTTAGTAACACTGCAGAGTGGTCCGACCAGGATGTTGATTTAATTTGGGAGTTGGTAAGGTATGTGAGCCCTAATTGATTAGTGAAGAGATTATCCAATCTACTGTACATTTTAGTTGGCAATGAAAAGAAGGTGTAATCTCTTTTATCTCCATGGAAATATCTCCAAGTATCATATAAATTATGGTCCTTTAAGTTTTTCCATAGAAAATGTGCGGTTCTTTGGGAAACGCGAGTATTTGGATTTGAACTGTCTTGCATTGGTTGGAGTGGAAAATTAAAATCACCACCTAGTATAATTACACCTTTGGCCGTATCTAAGATTTTCTGAAACATTTTGCGGAACAATGGGGTATGTTTAATATTTGGAGCATAAATAGTAATCAATGTAACTGGAGTACTATACAGTAAGCCAAAAACTCCCAGAAACCTCCCCTCTGTATCTCTAAAGGTTTGTATGTGTTGAAAAGTGATATTTTTATGAAGAAGAATACTCATTCCTCTCTTTTTTGAGAGAAAGAGCTGTGATAGTGTTGAGTGAAATGGGGGCCTAAATATTTGGGTTCTTTACATCTAAGGAAATGTGTTTCTTGTAGAAACAGAATATCTGCCTTCCTTTTATATAGGTCTAGGAGGGCCATAGATTGTTTGTTGGGTGAGTCGAAACCCTTGACATTCTGTGATATTATACACAGACTACGAGACATATTATATTGTGTTTGGAATGTAACTGTAGTTTAAAGTGAAAACATAATCATGTAGCCAATAAGGATGAGATATACCATTTCCAAGAAGTATGTGCTGTGAGTGTCTTGTACAAACAAAGAACATAAAACATTTGTTATGAACACAAACTAACAATATTAACTTTGTAAACTTAAAACTTTTAGTCAATATATACTTTGCAATTAGCATATAATAACTTCCATATATTTCTGCGAGGGAACCTAAGAGGAACATATTCAAACTTGTTGTATGATTGTTAATATTCACACGCCAACTTATATTCAATTACAAGTAACCATACAGGATTTAATGGTATTATACATATTATTGAACACAATTATTCAAACCAATATCTGACATTTTTAAATTAGTACAATGTCCAGACTATAGATGATGTGTATCACCTGGGAATAGTTTTCCTCCTCTCTGAGATATCTCAGATAATAGCTTAGTTACTCACGGAATGAAGAATGCCCAATTTCATGGGGGTTCCAGATCAGAATCACAGGCTTTCCCAGACATGGATGAAGATGGAGATCCAGCAGGGTGTGGGCCTGTACTTTTTAGTCCATGTGACATTCTCCCTCTTCTGGAAGATTGTACAATGTCCCATGTTCCTTTCCGTTTTTCTGCTTGGGACCTTGTTTCTTTCGTATTTTGGTTGTTTTTAAGTGACTTTGCATTTTTTTCTGCCTAGTGTACTGGAAACCCACCATTTTTTTTACAGTTTTATTACAGGAAATGGGACAAAATAAATAATGAAAATATATTGCAAAGCAAGCAGAGTGTACATTGGTTTTGCTCTGACTGTACCACTTTCTGCTAATTTAATAATAAGAGGGTTAGTAATTTTACCTTATAACTATCCAACCTGATAGAACATATTTGCCTAATTAATCTTCATGTTTAGTATATATTTGTGTGAGTCTTTGTTTTCACAGGAAAAATTGACTTCATATAAGGCTAATGGACTATTGAGAAGATTCTGAGACCTTTTGTTATTGATGGACTCTTATGATCAAATGACCTGATGTAATTGTATTTCTTGAGACTTGCTATGTATCTGACTGATGTACTTCTTGTTATGACTTTTTTGTCTCTACTGCTAGTGTGCTAATTTAATAACCAAAAAAAACAGAGGACAACTTTGACTTCATTTAATCACAACATGCTAAGTAGTGCACTCACATAGATAAATATAGATAAAATGAAGAATCAGCAATAATCTAATAGTCACAGGGCTACCGTTGTTCCCTACCGTCTGTCTGCTGACTCCTAAGAACCACCCCCAACATTTCTTCTTGAGAAAGTTTTGCCCATCTGCAGGCGAAATACGTAGGAGGCTGTTGTCACTTGCAGGCACCCATACCTGTACAACTAACCATCAAACTGGAAAGAGGCTGCAAACACCCGGGACATTGTGCAGTGGTTCCTAGGAGTGTACTACTTAGCGTGCTAATAAGCAAGTCCGTGTTGTGATTAAAGTACTTGAGTCAGAGTTGCTTTCTGTTTTGTTTTTTAGATTTTGCTGTACTGGGCAGTATTTGTGAACAGCTCTACTAAAACTCCAGCTACACCAGGTACTCAAGTTTCTTTCTAACAGACTCAGTACTATGAACTGGGAGTAATGTGTTTGAATTTATGGTGACTAAATAATATTTATTTTAATATCTGCTACATTTATTTTTTACATTTTTAATTTCCCACTTTACATTGTAGTGATTCATTGATCATCTAAAACACGCTTGGTTTCATTTAGTAGCTTTTATACCACAAATACAAGACTTTGGGGAAACAGTGTTTTAAAGATTTATATATTTAATATGTGCCCGTGGCTCTGTAAATCTGTGCTACAGAGTAGTCATAGATGGTCCATTCGATCACTGAGTGCAGTGCCCACATATGTCTCCCCCCTTTCCAAATGTACCATTGTGATTATAGTGCGTATTATTATTATTTTAAGCATTTTCTTAATTTGGTTTTCCAGTTTCTTATTTAATTATTCTGCTTAGTTTGTATGTTATTACTTTTTTTTAGCTTTATTGAAAGATTCCAGATAATAAAAGATAATAAACAAATATAGACAGATTCAAATAACAAAAATAAAGAAGAAAATCTTCCTTTAGGTGGTTTCTGGAACAAAGTTCTTGAATCTGAAATTATCAGTCCATAAAGTCCATGGGGTAGATTTACTATATGTCGAGCTATAGTGAATCATGTCCATTTGACATCGCTAAATGCCGACAGCGTATATCATTGCATAAGCATCTCTAGTGAAATGCTTGTGCACTGCTGCTCCCTACTCACTGGGGCCAATCGGCCGCTAGCAGGGGCTGTCAATCATCCTGATCGGATCAGGATGATTTCAATACGCCACCTAAAAGGTGACGGACAGGTTAAGGAGCAGCGGTCTTATGACCGCTGCTTCTTAACTTCCGTTTCATGCAAGACTGAAACGATGGGGCGCCGAAGCAGCATCCGCTGCCTTATAAATGGAGCCCCATATGTCTATTTTGAGGTTATCGAGATAGCACAGTTTTTCGATTAACATTTTCAGAAAATATGAGTATAAAACATGAATCCAAGATAAAGAAAGTTAATTATACAACAATACCAACATAAATAATTAAATTGTCGTTAATAGTTATATGCCTCTAAGTTGGGGAAGCAGACAAAGACTAAGAAGAAGGAAGAGGAAAAAAAAGTGGGTAGGGGTGGAAAGGAATAATTGAACAATGCCTAGGACATGCATAAGGCTATCCTAAGAAAACGTAAAATGGGTAGACTTGGCTTTTTGGTTCTTATCTACCGTGAAATTCTATGTTTCTATTGTCTAATCTCTTAGGGTCACATAAAGTTAAAGTGATGGTCAAGTCTGGCTTAGTCGCTCATTACGTTCTGCAGTTCATTAAAAATAAAATTGATGTTCATTCATGATTTCTCCTAATTGTTGACAAAATCATTTATATATTACCTTCAAATTCTCCCCCATTGTAGTTTTATTGTCCTCCCGCCATCTTGCCAATATTGATTGACAGATTTTAAAGATCAAATCGCCAATCTCCATTCCCCCCCCCAGGGCGTTCAGGCCCTTTTTCGAAACGTCACTATTCAATTATGCGCATGCGTTAAACAGTAAATCGCGTCATATGCCTGTAATGCTCGTGCATGAGACGCGCATGCATATTCTGCTTCATTGTTATTTGGATACATTTCTTCAGGTATAGTGAGTAACACGATCGCATAGTAATCAATGAATAAATCTATTCATTCATTGAATACTATGTTTCACTGGTATGGACTGTAAAAATGTTACGCATACGCGATTGTGGTGATCATACGCATGCACAGTTTCTTTGAGATATTTTGCACGAGCTTTTAAATCATGGAGCTTGATGCCCCTTGTCTAAAGACCTCTGCTCCAAAACCTGTCCGCCTGCTCTTGGGCCGCGGACAGAAATCAACCCGATTGAATACGATTGGGTTGATTGACACCCCCTGCTAGCGGCCTATTGGCCCTGAATCTGCAGGGGGCAGCATTGCACCAGCAGTTCACAAGAACTGCTTGTGCAATGATAAATGCCGACAGGGTATGCTGTCAACATTTATCGATGTGCGTCGGACATGATACGCTACATCGTATCATGTCTGCTTGCACATTAATAAATATACCCCTTAGTGTTAAAAGGACATTAAACCCTGTTAAATTGTAGCTTTAAAGGTACAGTCTACTCCAAAATGTTTTTTTTTTATTTTGCTATAAATGTTTTCTTAGTACATATAAATTTACATAGCCCTTTCATACAGGAACTGAAAGAAATTTTGCAATACATAAAAAACGCATCTGAAACTCATGTACATAACAGCTGTGTGCGAGATTTTTATACCCCAGGTTGTAATACATAAATATGCAAAGAGAAGACACTGAAAATAACAGCTGCAGGCAACACACCAGTAACATTGTTTGTTAGTAATAAGCATGGACTAATACTGTAAGTAAATATTCATAACAGACACTGAATCCTGATTTTCTTTTCCTGCAGATTTTAAGTAAATAACTAGAAATGATATGGAGGTAGAGTCCATCCTTGCTACTAACTGTATTGTAGCCTGCAGATACTGTAACTTTCTTTCTGTGATATCCATGCAATGTACTTAAATGTTGCATTTTAGGTGCAGTTTTTTACTTCCAAATCATTCAGAATTACTTTAAAATACCAGGATAACCCATTTATCATGAGTTGGAAATCCATTTGTACCAGAAAGACATCTCTATACCTTGCATGGGGACAATTCAGTCAATCATAAAGCACATTTCCAGTTTTTTTTTTAAATGCAGTACCTTGATCTAGGGGGGAAATAATGTTTGCCATCAGGTCACTTGTCAAAAATATTTTTTAAAAAATAATTAGATATAATATAGTTAAAATCACACTTTAAAATGTCTAAATATTACATTCTTAAAGGGATAGTCAAGTCCAAAATAAACTTGATTCAGATAGGGCATGTAATTTTAAACAACTTTTTAAACAACTTTAAACAACTTTAGGTAGGCCCATATGCTAATTTCTAAGACCTTGAAGGCTGCCTCTAATCTGAATGCATTTTGACAGTTTTTCACAGCTAGAGGGCATTAGTTCATGTGTGTCATATAGATAACATTGAGCTCACACACCTTACCTAGGAGTCAGTACTGATTGGCTATAATGTAAGTCTGTAAAAAGAACTGTCCTAAGGGGGCAGTCTGCAGAAGCTTAGATGCAAGGTAATTACAGAGGTAAAAAGTGTATTAATATTACAGTGTTCGTTATGCAAAACTGGGGAATGGGTAATAAAGGGATAATCTATCTTTTTAAACAACAACAATTTTGGTGTTGACTGTCCCTTTAAGTAGAAGCATTTTTATAATACATGTGTATTAGCAAAATTAGTAAATTATTAGTTATATTAAAAGCTATAGTTTTTAAATACTTTTGTTATCACATTTACAACGTTTTCTTAGTTATCCTGCTGCATTGTGAATAGTAATGTTATACGAGCAACCTTCAGTCACTTTCTGGTTATCTCTATGACAAACTTAGCTAGTGCTGTATAGCTAGTAGCTCTGTTTAATAAAGAAGACTGAACACGAACTGAGTGCATCCATCTTTGGATAGGAGACATACAAACTTTGTGTAGCATTAGTGAAGGCAGGCATGTGGAGGCTCCTTGCTGTCATTCAGCACTGCTGCAGCTAAAAGTTAATTTTAAATTCCATGGGGCATATTTATCAATGTGCGAACGGACATGATACGAAGTAGCGTATCATGTCCGCTGCACATCTATAAATGCCGACAGTATACACATATGTTCTTGTGAACTGCTGGTGCAATGCTGCCCCCTGCAGATTTGCGGCCAATCGGTCACTAGCAGGGGGTGTCAATTAACCCAATCGTATTTGATCGAGCAGGCGTACAAGTTATAGAGCAGCGGTCTGATTCCAAGGGGCATCAAGCTCCATACGGAGTTTGATAAATATACCCCCATGTCTCTTTAAAAATATATTTACTCTTTAATTTAATTGTAAGGTTAATTGAATAAAGTGTGACATATTTCCTTCCTTATGGTTCACACTGCTTTATTCTGATTGTAGCTATATTTAGCCGAATATTTCTTATGCACATATTAATATATAATATATGGCAAAGATGTACAGTTTCCCCAGAGCAAACTGAGACTCTCCCAGGTTCTATTAATCTATGAAAGAAACTGATGTCATAAGACAGTACAAACATGACTGAGGTTTCTGATGTATTAATGCATATAAATCAATATATCTTGGCACTTCTGAGGTTTCTGATTTATAATGCACATAAGCCTATATTTCTTGGCACTGCTGATTATATAAATTAGAATAAGAAATACCTGGTTCTATGGCACCAAGATAATGGGCCTTGGTGCCAGGTAAAATGGGTCTTCAGGCCGTGGTATTTTTACTGGCGAGATGTGTGGCTGTCAAATGCTCAGTAGCACATCACTTCCACACAGCGGCTGTATGAGGCAGCTAGGCACTCTCCATCAATGGGGTAAATCACTGTTGTACGTGTGATGCATATTAGTTTTAACCCCTTGATTACTGTGTATGTTTAGGACATTATAGTACTAAGTTATTGGTGATTGGGATCTAGTCATGATCAAGGGTTTACTCATTCGTCCTTGAGTAACTGGGCAAGCTACTGGTCAAATGGATAGTGAACAAATTAAGGGGTAGATTTATCATAGTGAGAGCGGACATGATACAATGTAGCGTATCATGTCCATTGCACCAGCAGTTCTTGTGAACTGCTGGTGCAATGCCGCCCCCTGCAGATTTGCGGACGCTAGCAGGGGGTGTCAATCATCAACCCAATCTTATTTGATCGGGTTGATTTCTCTCCGCGGCCTCAGAGCAGGTGGACAAGTTATGGAGCAGCTGTCTTTAGACCGCTGCCTCATAACTTCTGTTTTCGGGGAGCCTCAAGGCTCGTGTGGAAACAGGGGCATCAAGCTCCATACAGAGCTTGATAAATTGGCCCATAGACTTGATATAAAGGGGCCTATCTATCAAGCTCCGAAAGGAGCTTGACGGCCCGTGTCTTCAGACTCGCCAGAAACAGCAGTTATGAAGCAGTGGTCACAAAGACCGCTGCTCCATAACCTGTCCGCCTGCTCTGAGCCGGCAGACAGACATCGCCGGAAATCAACCCGATCGAGTATGATCGGGTTGATTGACAGCTCCCTGCTAGCGGCCCATTGGCCGCGAGTCTGCAGGGGGTGGCGTTGCACCAGCAGCACTTGTGAGCTGCTGGTGCAATGCTGAATACAGAGAGCGTATTGCTCTCCGCATTCAGCGAGGTCTTGCGGACCTGATCCGCCCTGTCGGATCAGGTCCGCAAGACCTTTGTTAAATAGGGGCCAAAGGGGCCGATTTAAGAAGCTGCGAATGCAGCAGTTCCCGCAGAAACAAAAGTTAAGAAGCAGCACAACAATAATGTTTTGTAATTACCAGGTGTTTACTGTCCCTTTAAATAACTGTCATGTGTTACTAAAACTAGGTGTTAAATAACCCCTGAAAATGACATACACGCTATGAAAACTGAAACATTTCTGGCTCCTAGATTTTGCGAAATGTGTCGGGCCAAATCCATTTAGTCTTTCTCTTTATTATTTGTCTTTTTCATTTTGGAAAATTGTGAGACAATACAGTGCAAAGCAGAGAATTGCATTTGAGTTCATTTATCTGTAGAGCCCTGAACTATAGGGGCGTCTGTCTAACCGCACAAACTGTTTTTCCCCATTATAAGACTTTCTCAATCTTTGGCATTCGAATTTGAACGCCACACATTTTATTGTTTCTATAATTCTTCTTCTAAAGCTGCCAAGCTTCCGTATCTATTATTTATCTGATTAATTCTAACTGTATTGTACAGCCAGACCGCTGTGTACAGAAGTAATGCAGTTTCAGTAACCGTGCCAGCCCGACTGCAGGAACCCGATCACCTGACCATATAAAACATTCCTGTAACATCACAATGGTGAGAGAATCAGATCTCATTGAATCTAATCTGCGTCTTTTATTCTGATGTGGACTTGGAATGGATTTATGGTTTTATATTTAAAGGGACGCAACTTTAAAAAAATAGTCACCTTCTACTCACACCTTGATATTGATTTTCCTTCTGTGCCTTCAGATCTCTTTAAAGACATGTTCTAATTTTAACCCTTTACAGATGCCGGGTGGTTAAGCTTCACATCTGTATACAGAGTGGCGTTATATTGGAACTCACATATTCTTGCACCCTGTGACAGAAGTATTAAACATTCACAAATCAATGATTTTGGTGGCTTTTTCACAGCTGGGTTCTTGAAGTTTTTATACACAGTTTAAAAGTTACATTAAAGTGTTCTCTTCAGGTCCGTTTTAATGGGCACACCACTCAGCTGATTTTAATGACCACCCTAAAAAATCTAAGGTAACTTTAAATGGATATGAAACCCAATTTTTTTTATTTCATGGTTCAGATAGAGCATGCAATATTAAGCAACTAGAATTTACTCCATATTATCAATTTTTCTTCGTTCTATTTGTATCTTTATATTAAAAAGCAGGAATGTAACCTTAGGAGCCAGGCCATTTTTGGTTTAGAACCCTAGGTAGCACTTGCTGATTGGTGGCTATCTGATTTATGAAAGAAAACATTTGCGTTTCATATCCCTTCAAGATAACATTAGCTAATACTACCTTGTTTCAATGATTGTCGCACAAATTATACTTAAATCAATGTGTGCTTAAGTAACCCTTATAAATAGCAAAAAAATATCCCTATATTTATATTTGTTATAATCTAAAAAAGTATTACACTGCCCCCTCCCAGCTACTTCATAATGCCACCCAGCTTGCACAATTTTCTGTGGTGAACACTGAATAACACATATAAAAATTGCCACATGAAATATATAGTAATTAATGTACTGTAAAAATGTAATGCTCCGGGCTGTATCACTAGCAAATAGGGCACAACACAGCTTTCAAAAAGTCAGCAACGTCCTCACTGCTCTGTGAATGCACACCAGTGTCACAGAGTACAAGAATACCTATCCTCCAAGATGGCGGAACCCAGTATGAAGATGAAGAGCTTGACCAATTGGCACTTACAAGGGGTTAAAATAAGAGTTTGAAGAGAGATGTCATCACAGGAGGAAAGACAGCAGCATGCTGAGTAATAACTATGTCATAGTAATTGTGCCCTGCAGTTTAATGTCACTGTACATATTCTGTTTCAAGATGTATTTTTATTCTTTTCTTAACCCTGGCTCCTTCCATTGAAAGTAGATATGTTATGTATTGCATTTTCCTCTACACTTCCCTGGTAAGCAGGAGATATACAACAATCCATTCTGGAAGGCACTTGCATTGAGTGATACCTGCATGACTAGCGGCAGGTCGGCCATCCTCGAAGGGCAGTTTCAAAGCGTCTATATTTCTTAAGTGACAGTTTCCAGGGAAACAAGGCAAAGGTTTAACATTTTTTTAGGTTGCAGAAATGAAAGAAGTTACTTTTTTGAAGATGGATCATCTGTAACTTAGTAGGACATTTTTCTTTTATATATTTGTTTACAAACTAAAATGATATTGACTATATCTTTTCAGTTCTAATTTGTTTATGTTTTTTTCTTTTTCTTTTTTTGTAACTTATTTAAAGGGGCATAATACTTATATGCTAATAACTTTAAAGTGATGCAGCATAACTGAAAAAAGTTGACAGGAAAATATAATCTGAACACCTCTATGTAAAAAAGGAAGAGTTAGTGCTGTGTAATCAGTTATACTTCAGTTACTGCTCAGCTGCAGGTAAAAAAATAATAAAAAAAGGAAGAAATGAACAGCATCCAATCAGCATCAGCAGTGCTGAGGTCATAAACTGTTTTACTGTGATCTCATGAGATTTCATATTAAACTCCCTTAAACTGAATAGGGAAATAACACAAGTGTGCACGAGGCACGCTCCCTTGCAGGTCCCGGGACAGGCATACTGATTGGCTGCTTAAAGTTCTTTTTAGTGGGATGTGAATACTTAGTACATTTTGAGGTAAACATCTTTCTTTTTTACATAGCATTGTTCAGGTGATATTTTCTAGTCAGCTTTTTACAGCTATGCTGCATCACTTTCAAGTGTTTACACATTTGGGTATCATGGCCCTTTAAGGAAAGTGTGAAAAAACTTCAGCAACATGCTATGTAAGTAGAGAGAAGGAAGTAGGTCTTGGCGGGCTCTGCAGGGGGAGTGCTATGGATTTGACTTTTGTGTTGCTGTAGAAGTGTTAGAATGCAGCATCTTCAGTGTACTCTTCCTCCTCCATAGTGGTTATGTGAAGGCACAAAATAACTTGCACTCCAAGACAGCAAATAAAAACAAAGATACTTGTCTTTTTGTATTTTTAAGGATTTTTAATAAAGTATTTTTTGTTTTTATTTTCTGTCTTGGAGTGAAAGTTATTTTGTGCCTTCACGTAAAAGTTTGGCGGTTTGATCCATCGCAGTAACTGCACCATGGGTCGGGTCAGCCTCGCTCTTACAGCCTACACACTTCCGCTCATGGAACTGGTCGGTACCTGGAGCCTCGGCGGTGTACACCATTTTTTTTAGGGTTATTAAGGATATTGAGGCTTTCATGGCCAAGATCAGTCAGGAGGTTATTTTTTCCCTATTCTGGTCGGTTGATGTGGGTTGATAATTTTCTTAATGGGTTAGGTTATATTGTTCTTAGATAACTTCTGTAATTTGTCACTTTATGGATTCAAAGTATTACAAAAGAAAAAAAGTCTATGCGCTGGTTATACTTTATGGATTCTCCCAAGTCAATTATCTTGATGGAGTTGATTTTATATTGTCTTGAGTTGAATATTTTTTTCTGGGTTAAGCAGGTTGTGGGACAGTACAATCAAAATTAAACTTTAATAAATCAGATAGAGAATACAATTAAAATAATACTTTTATTATTACATATACTTAGTTCTCTTGCTATCCTTTGTTGAAGAGTAAATGTAGGTAAGTTGGCAGCAGTGTCTGTAACAATGTTTGTAGCAATTTTCTACATTGTTGTAAACACTGCTTCTATGAGCACGCTCCGGAGCTACTATGTGTCTAAAATAAAGAGAACTGGAATCCCAAATTTTTCTTTTGTTATTCAGATAGAGCATACTGTTTTAAACAACTTTCTAATTTACTTCCGTTAACTAATTTGCTTCATTTTCTTGTTATCCTTTGTTGAAAAGGTAGGCTCAAGAGATCTGCTTATTGGTAGCTGCACATATATAAAATATACACAAGTATTGCAGATAACCCCACATAACACTATACTCCTAAAATACTGTAGAAATCTAAAAGAACAAATTAAAAAGGGTGGCACATTCCAAACTTTGTTAAAATAAGCTATAAAAAAAATAATTAAAATAAATTATTTAGAATGTCACAATTTATTAACAATATATATATTAAAAATATAAAAGCTCTCTGGACACCAGCATCACAATATACAGTACATAAAAACTGTAATTTTTTTTTATAAATTACTAATTAGTAGTCCTAATAATAAAATATATCATTCTGTTGAAAGAAATATTCACGTGGCTATGATGGGCCAATCAAATTGTGCAAAAAAACACTATATTGTTCTATAGAAATAAATTCCTCAAATTCAATCTTATACAGTAGATGTTGGTACTAATATTTCAAAACAAATTACGCTGTCAGTACCAGTGACAATATACTGTATCTACAGATGTAGGATTTGTGATGAATAAACTGTTCACTTTGGTGCTATTATTAAAACAGGTTTCAGAATATACAGTCGTGTAATGTGCTCATCAACTTTACTTAAAGGATTATAACAGTCAACTTCAAAACCTCCGTTTTTAATTACACAACGTTTACACAACATAAATATATAAATGTGAAGTTACTATTTTGTAAAAACAATTATTATCTATATTTCTTTTATCTGTGTGACGTCTCACTTGCCAGCCCACCAAAAAGGTCTATCTGAATAAGGGTTAGATTACAAGTGGAGCACTAATTTATCGCTTGCCCGTTTACGAGCCCGCAATAAATAACCAGCTATTACAAGTGGCTGTTTTTTGCTCGAGGTAGCAATTAGGACTCAAAAAATTAACCAAAGGTCAGACCTCTGCTTAATTTTTAAAATTTCCGCCAATTATCCCTTTATTAAAATAAAAAAATGTAGCATCTGTGTGTTCTCTATAAATATACTGTATATGTGTATACACATACAAACACATAAATATATATGTATATATTCAAATACATATATATTTTAATTTGCTGCCCATCGCTGCGTGAGTTACCCCCTTTGCTGCACTAGGGTCTCATGCCATGTCTCACAGCATGAGAACAAGACTCCCATTGGAGCCTATGGAAGTGCACTCTCGTTGTGAGTGCAAAGCTTCCGTGCAATGCGAACACTAACTTCTAATACCAGTATTGAAATCAATATTTTGCTCTCCACTTGTAATCTAGCCCTATTTACACTTCTTCACTGGGTAAACTTGTCAACAGCTATGGCTTCAGCTATCACCTCTATGCTGATGATACCCAGATCTACCTTTCCACCCCTGCACTCTCTCCTTCTGTCAACTCTCGCATCAGCGACTGCTTATCTGGCATTTCCTCCTGGATGGCCTCTCACCACCTAAAAATAAATATGTCCAAGACCAAACTACTTCTAATTCCCCCCTCTAACTCCACTCCAGTCTCTAATTTTTCTATCACTGTTGGCGGCACCACTATCTCCCCATCACCCCAAGTCCGCTGCCTCGGAGTCACGCTTGACTCAAATCTGTCCTTCATTCCCCACATCCAACTGCTCTCTTCATCATGCCGCAACCACCTACGCAATATCTCCAAAATTCGCCCGTTTCTGAGGGCTGAAACTACCAAACAGCTCATCCACTCCCTGGTAATTTCCCGACTTGACTACTGTAACAATTTACTAACTGGCCTCCCTCTCTCCCGCCTCTCTCCCCTCCAATCTGTCCTAAATGCATCTGCCAGACTAATCCACCTCTCTCGATGCTCTGTTTCTGCTGCGCCTCTCTGTGAGTCCCTTCACTGGCTCCCCATTCACAACAGAGTTAAATTCAAAATTCTCACTATGACCTACAAAGCCCTCACCAATGCTGCCCCACCCTACCTGTCCTCACTCATCAACAAATATACTCCTGCCCATCCCCTAAGATCCAACAATGACCTGCTTCTTGCATCCTCTACCATCACCTCCTCTCATTCTAGACTCCAGGACTTCTCTCGTGCGGCACCAACCCTCTGGAATGCACTTCCTCGAGATGTCAGACTTGCCCCTAACCTCTCCTCCTTTAAACGTTCCCTAAAGACCTTTCTGTTCAGGGAAGCTTATCACCCGACTTATTAACAAACTAACCAATTAACTAACAGTTGCCCTCTATCTCCTCACTAATATCATTCTCACCTCTGCAGTCCCCACCTCCTGTTTCCAATCCTCCTACCCATCTAGATTGTAAGTTCCCACGGGAACAGGGCCCTCAATTCCCCCTGTATTTGTCTGTAAAATGTTGTGTCTTATCGTATTGTTTCTCCACTGTACTGTTATCCTTGTACCCATGGGCAGCGCTGCGGAATCTGTTGGCGCTTTATAAATAAAGAATAATAATAATAATAATAATAATAATAATAACAATGTGTCTAATACAACCATCGTTTTTTTAATATTATCATATATTAGCATAAATTAACTCCCACTAATACATGTGCATTTGCAATACATATCTCATATCTCACACATGGGCACAGCAATACGTACTTATTTACAATGCTCGTAAATCTAGGGGAGATTCCTTAATACTTGCTCCGGCTCCGACTCGGGACTAACTGCGGTCACATGACCGCTAAAACTGTGATGTCTGGCAGGTAACTCACGATTGGAATGTGCATGCATTAGAGTATTGCATCAATATCAGAAAGTATGTGTGGCCTGTTGATAGCTACCTGGAACAGCAGGGAAAGGAAGAACTCAGGTTGCCCATCATGATTGGCTAATGCAAATTAGCTTCATGGTGGGTTTGGAATTCCACCCACTTTTTAGCTGAAATAGCATGGAAACTGTTAAAGAAGTGCAGAACAATGTATTTGATGAATCTTTTACTATAAGCTATCCTGTGTAATGAGATTAAGATAAGATAACAAGCAAAGAACTATTAAGAATAGCTAAGAGAACTATCATTTTTGCAGGTGATTTCAACATAGCACTAAACCCCATACTAGACTGCTCACAATCTAAAAGCTCTCATACCCTGAAGTCCCTCAAAACAATCACACAATGTTTACGTTCCGCTACCCTCTTAGACACATGGAGAATCCAAAACCCATCCCAAAAAACATTCACCTTCTTCTACAATCCATGCAAAACACACTCCATATTAGACTACATCTGTATAGACCTAACAGGACTACCATTAACCCGAGACTCTGATATAGACCCAACACCATGGTCAGATCACTCACCTGTATCTATAAATCTAGAATGGCCAGAGCGTCCAACCACAGACTTTAGCTGGAGATTGGATAACTCTTTTACTACAACCTTTAATAGCAGACAAAATAACTTGAACCCTAAAGGATTACTTCCATCACAACGATATCACACAAGCCTCTCCACAAATTATATGGGAGGCACATAAAGCAGTAATTAGGGGGAAATTCCTCAAACAAAAAGACATACTAACCAAAACATATAATGCAGAATACTATTGATTATTAAGTTTACTACGAGACGTGGAAAATTCACATATACTTAACCCTTGGAGCACCACCAACACCATCAAACTACAAACAGCTAGACAAGACCTGAACAACTTACTAAATAAAGAGGCCCACAGAAAAGCCTATTACCTTAAAAAGTTACATTTCACAGAGGCGAATAAAGCAGAAACTCTACTAGCTAGAACCCTTAAAAAACGGACCTATGCAAACTACATACACAAAATGATCACGCCTGATAATAAAGAGACCCACGACTGCAGAGAGCTAGCAAAAATCTTTAGCTTTTATTATAACCGCCTCTACAATATACCCCCCCACCAGTAACTCATCCAACATCCCCATAATAGACCAGTACCTTGAAAACCCCAACTACCTACAATTCCTGAAACATTAACCAAATCGCTAGGAGACCCTATTAGTCCACAAGAAATCCTAGAAGCAATCAAAAAAATCCCTACACAAAAAAGTCCAAGACCAGACGGGCTAACCAACCTTTGCTATAAACAATTTAGACAGATACTAACACCACATATGACCAACATGTTCAATGCACTTGACAAAGATGGACACTTTTCACCTCAACAACTAGAAGCCTACATCTCTGTCATTCATAAACAGTACAAATCAACAACTGATCCGAGCAACTACCGTCTAATATCATTGCTAAATGGTGATATAAAAATGTATGCAAAAATAATAGCCATAGACATAACTCCAACTTACCCACCATCGTACATGCTGACCCAGCAGGATTTGTGCCGCTCAGAGAGACCAGAGACAACACCATCAGAGTTCTGCATTTGATAGAACATGCTAAAACAAATAACTTACCTGTTGTCCTGGTCTCTACTGATGCGGAAAAAGCCTTTGACAGGTTGAATTGGGCCTTTCTAAAAAGAACACTACACTATTTTGGATTTGGGGAAACAATGATTAAAAGAATATTTCACCTTTACTCGGAACCTAAAGCCAAAGTTAGAGTGAATGGGGTACTATCTCAAAGCTTTCCAATCTTAAACAGCACTAGGCAAGGTTGTCCACTATCCCCTATCTTATTCGTTTTGACGATGGAAGCATTCACATCCCATATAAGACACAATCCAGACATTACAGGTGTCACAATAGGCCCAAACGATTACAAAATATCAATGTTCGCTGACAATGTTTTACTTACATTATCGTCCCCCACCATATCCCTACCACCACTCCTAGCAGAATTCGACACCTTTAGTAGTTTATCCAATTTCCTGATTAATAAACAGAAATCCGAAATCTTTAACATCTCCCTACCAGGAAAAGAATTTAAACCACCATATGCCCATCCAAATCCCAAACTTCCCAATTAAAATACCTAGACGTACAGTTAGCTCCCCGATTAACACAACTTTATGACAACAATTACAAAACTCTACTCAACTCTACCCAACACACCCTGCACACTTGGCAAGATAAACCTCTCACATGGTAGGGGAGAATACAAGCCATAAAAATGACATTACTCCCAAAGATGATCTATATATTTCAAACCATACCAATCACGTTACCCAAATTTTACATTCAACAGCTACAAAGACTTATTAACACCTTTATATTGGGCAAAATACACCCATGCATAAATGCAGCCACTATGTATCGGTCCCTAGGTAAAGGAGGATTAGGGGTACCCAAGCTAGAAACCTATTACCAAGCCATAATACAACACATACTAGACTGGCACAGCAAACAATAAGCTAAAGCCTGGGTCTCCATGTACTCACAAATTCCCCAAGTTCTGGAGCTATTTGTTGGATTCCCAAAAACCATAGACCCTCCGTATGTTACAAATCAACACTGTAAAAACACATTTTTAACCACTGGGACCACTTGGTCACAAATACAGCTAAACTCTCCACGCCGCAATCTCCATTAACCCCAATATCTCCCAACATGGAATTTATGGGTGGGTATTAACAGATAGGGAAAACAACAGCAACATGGGAAATACCTGAAACAGTACCTATCATTAAGACACTAGATCAAGGAAAACTAAAATCACGATTTGACCTTCAGACCATATTAAATGGTGCCTTTACATCTTAGCTTAGCTTAAACACTCCCAGCTGAAACACTACCTTCAAAATAACCATCTTAAACATAACCTCACCAGAACCCCTCCCCCTTTCGAACACCTTTGCTTAATGGCTATCCCACCTAGAGGTTCTTGATCATTATCCAAAACCATACTAGACACAGCTTGTCAACCCACACTCCCATCATACACAATACAATGGCACAACGAACTAGGCTCTCAACTAGAAGAAAACTAATGTAAAAAAATCTATAACAATACTTGAAAATCCTCCACCTCAGCACGGTTGATAGAATTAAATTTGAAAGTACTTCTCCTGTGGTACTTAACACCTGCTAGACTCCACAAAATATAT
The DNA here is from genome assembly GCF_027579735.1 of Bombina bombina. Lineage (NCBI taxonomy): Eukaryota > Metazoa > Chordata > Amphibia > Anura > Bombinatoridae > Bombina > Bombina bombina. The sequence continues at coordinate 58,145,172 of NC_069509.1, forward strand.
CTCTCCTCTTCCCCACTAAGCTGGAGAGGATGCAAAGATAACGGTACCATAATACACATGTGGTGGAAATGCCCCAAACTCACTCCCTATTGGAAATCAATAGAACAAACGCTAAAATCACTACTAGGAACAGATTTTAACCTGACACCGAGATTGCTTTACTAAACAAGTGCACAAATTGTAGGTGTAAAATACGCTCCTTACTCACACAGATGTGCCTTAATAGCGCCAAACTACTAATAGCACTGAATCGGAAATCTACACTAATACCCACACACCATTTATGGATACAAAAAACAAACAAAATATTTCCGCTAGAACAATACAGATATTACAAACGAAATAAACTCCCAATTTTCCTATATGCAAAATTCTATTTGGAATCTCTAGATGAATCCAACCCTAACTCAGACCCTCCAGTCACCAGTCAAGACAACATATAAGCACTACTCAGCCCTGGTACCTTGGCCGAAACCCACTACATACACTGTGAACAATTAAACTTTACTAGATAATTGAACCTGCAATATTGAGATTATTATTTGGTTTTTTTTTTAAATGTTGATTATTATGTTATAAAACAAAGTTTGAATGTTTGTATAAACTCCTGACCACCATTTGCATACACCTTATAAAGAGATGGTTCATTATCGGAAATTTTAAACTGGATACAGTTCACCGATCACAGCAATAAAGAAATAGAATACCAACAAGCTTCTTCCACTACAACCAACATCACTAGTTGGACTGCAAGATGAAGAATCCTAGGAGGTATATAGTATTCCTGCTACTCCTTTATAATTGCATGAATTCTTACTTGTATAACCTAAGCTTGTGGTATTCACCCTTTATACTTGTATGCTTGAAAATGAATAAAAACTAAGTTTAAAAAGAAAAAGGTGGTCAAACGTTTCCCAGAAGTGTCAGGTGATCTACGCGTTTCAGGTCCACGCCTATATGCACATATATGCCTGTTTTCATAAGTTCATCAGATGGGTTCAGCTAGCTCCCAGTAGTGCATTGGTGCTTCTTCAACAAAGGATAACAAGAGAGTGACTCAAAATTCATAATAGAAGTAAATCATAAAGTTGTTTAAAATGGTATGCTCTATCTGAATCATGAAAGAAAAATGTTGGGCTTCATGTCCCTTTTAAGTGAAAAATAAAGCAAATTTGATAATAAAAGTAAATTAAAACATTTTTTTTTTAAAATGACCTGCTCTGTCTGAATTATAAACATTTAATTTTTTTCTTTACTGTCCCTTTAACTTTGCATCATCAACAATGATATTTGTCACCTGTAATGTCATTTTAATTGTGTTCTATTAAAATGATAACAACCCTCATTATCTTTTAAAAATTGTTGGTCACCATAAAAATGGCAGTAAATGATCTATGAATCTATTTTAAAAGGACGTGAATGTCAAAATTTTGATGATTCAGATAAAGAATAAAATTTTAAAAAAATACATTTTCCAATTCACTCCTTTTATCAAATGTACATTGTTCTCTTTATTGAAACTCTTTCCATTAGAGCATACTGAGGTAGGATCATGAGTGTGCACGTGTCTTGAACAATATAGATAGATATAACATTGTTTCAAACACAGCTGCTATTCAGTGCTCAATATATATGCGTCTGCTCTCATCAAAAGTTTTAACAAAGGATACCAAGAGAAAATTTTTAAATGCAGACTTTATCTGAATCATGAAAGCTTAAAGGGACAGTCTACTTGAAAATGTTATTGTTTAAAAATATAGATAATCCCTTTATTACCCATTCCCCAGTTTTGCATAACTAGCACTGCCACTGTTATATTAATACACTTTTTACCTCTGTGATTACCTTGCATCTAAGCCTCTGCAGACTGCCCCCTTATGTCAGTTATTTTGACAGGCTTTCATTTTAGCCAATCAGTGCCTTCCATAAATAACTCCAGGAGAGTGAGCACAATGCTATCTATATAGCACACATGAACTAGCACTGTATAGCTGTGAAAAACTGTCAGAATGCATAAGAGGCGGTCTTCAAGATCTTAGAAATTACCATATGAGTCTACCTAGGTTTAGCTTTCAACAAAGAATACCAAGAGAACAAAGCAAATTTGATGATAAAAGTAAATTAGAAATTTGTTTAAAATTGCATGCCCTATCTGAATCATGAAAGTTTAATTTTGAGCAGATTGTTCCTTTAATTGTGACTTCCCTTTAAATGGACAGTAAATACTTTGAGATTTTTATGTATAAAATATTATGTGTAATAAAATGTGCAATAAAATTTCATTATTTATTTTGCCCCTCTTGAATTTAATTTAGCTCTGAGAATTGAGTATAAGAACTAGAAATGCACCCTGCAGACTTCTCACACTAACCTAGCTAATTAATCTGTCCCTAATAGGCTTTAACTCAAGGATGTGGAACCTTGGCCCTCCAGATGTTTTAGAACTACATTTTCCATGATGCTCAACTGGACTTCAGAGTGCATCATGGGTAATGTAGTTCTGAAACATCAAGAGGGCCAAAGCTCCTTATCCCTGCTTTAAGAGATAACGCTTGCAATACACATGTATTTTCTGTCTGAATCATAAAACTAAACTGTGGAGTTTTATGTCCCTTTAAAATGACAGGCTCTAACGAATTAGAGTGTGTCATTCTCAACTATAATGACCCATTAAACGTACTTATCTATAATATCCATCTTTAGATGGAAGAAAGAAAAATGTGGGTGTAATCTCTTTTTAAATATACTTTGACTCTCCCTTTTTCATTCTTACACATTATATCATAGGTTATTGTGACTGCGTTTTTAAGCAAACACTTTTTTCAAAACATCTTAATAACAACTGCAGATTTGGGACCCAAAGCCTACTAATAACTTGTTGCAAATGGAAACTAACCTCAAAAAATGCAGCTGCTCATATCAGAAAAACTAACGGCTAGATTACGAGTTTTTGTCGGTAAGCTGTGCGGTGCTAATGAGCATTTTTTGCTCACCGCTCACTTAAGACAACGCTGGTATTACAGGTTTTTCTAAACCCGGCGTTAGCCGCAAAAAAGAGAGCAAAATTTAGTTCCACATCTCACCTCAATACCAGCGCTGCTTACGGTAGCGGTGAGCTGGCTAAACGTGCTCGTGCACGATTTCCCCATAGGAATCAATGGGGCAGATTCGTCTGAAAAAAAACCTAACACCTACAAAAAAGCAGCGTTCAGCTTCTAACGCAGCCCCATTGATTCCTATGGGGAAACACATTTTATGTCTACACCTTACACCCTAACATGAACCCAGAGTCTAAACACCCCTAATCTTACATTTATTAACCCCTAATCTGCCGCCCCCCGACATCGTCGCCACCTGCATAATATTATTAACCCCTAATCTGCCGCTCCGGACACCGCCGCCACCTACATTATACTTCTGAACCCCTAATCTGTCGCCCCCAACATCGCCGACACCTACATTATAGTTACTAACCCCTGGAACAATGACGGGTCCTTTAAATGACGTAATCCAAGATGGCGTCCCTTCAATTGCTATTGGCTGATAGAATTCTTTCAGCCAATAGGAATTAAGGTAGAAAAAATCCTATTGGCTGATCCAATCAGCCAATAGGATTGAAGTTCAATCCTATTGGCTGATTAGAACAGCCAATAGGATTGAGCTTGCATACTATTGGCTGATTAGAACAGCCAATAGAATGTGAGCTCAATCCTATTGGCTGATTGGATCAGCCAATAGGATTTTTTCTACCTTAATTCCTATTGGCTGATAGAATTCTATCAGCCAATCGGAATTGAAGGGACGCCATCTTGGATGACGTCATTTAAAGGACCCGTCATTGTTCCAGTCGCCGTCGAACGAAGAGGATGCTCCACGTCGGATGTCTTGAAGATGGACCCGCTCCGCTCCGGATGGATGAAGATAGAAGATGCTACCTGGATGAAGACTTCTGGCCGTCTGGAGGACCTCTTCTGCCCGGATAGGATGAAGACTTCGGACCGCCTGGAGGACCACTTCTGCCCGGTTGGGTGAAGGCATCTCAAGGTAGGGTGATCTTCAAGGGGGTAGTGTTAGGTTTTATTAAGGGGGTATTGGGTGGGTTTTAGAGTAGGGTTGGGTGTGTGGGTGGTGGGTTGTAATGTTGGGGGGTATTGTATTTTTTTTTACAGGTAATAGAGCTGATTACTTTGGGGCAATGCCCCGCAAAAAGCCCTTTTAAGGGCTATTTGTAATTAAATATAGGGTAGGGATTTTTTTTTATTTTGGGGGGCTTTTTTTATTTTATTAGGGGGATTAGATTAGATGTAATTATTTTAAAAAAATTGTAATTATTTTATTATTTTCTGTAATTTAGTGTTTTTTTTTCTTCGTAATTTAGTTTAATTTAATTGTAATTAATTGTAGTTAATTTAGGTAATTTATTTAATTATAGTGTAGTGTTAGGTGTAATTGTAACTTAGGTTAGGTTTTATTTTACAGGTATATTTGTATTTATTTTAACTATGAAGTTATTAAATAGTTAATAACTATTTAATAACTATTGTACCAAGTTAAAATAAATACAAAGTTGCCTGTAAAATAAAAATAAACCCTGAGACAGCTACAATGTAATTATTAGTTATATTGTAGCTATCTTAGGGTTTATTTTACAGGTAAGTATTTAGTTTTAAATAGGAATAATTTATTTAATACTATTAATTTTATTTAGATGTATTTAAATTATATTTAAGTTAGGGGGGTGTTAGGGTTAGAATTAGATTTAGGGGTTAATAACTTTATTATAGTGGCGGCGACGTTGGGGGTGGCAGATTAGGGGTTAATAATTGTAGGTAGGTGTCAGCGATGTTTGGGACGGCAGATTAGGGGTTAATTATATTTAACTAGTGTTTGCGATGCGGGAGTGCGGCGGTTTAAACTTTGGAGTTTATTAAAGTGGCAGCGATGTCCGGTCGGCAGATTAGGGTTTAAAAATGTTATTTAAGTGTTTGCGATGTGGGGGGGGGGGCTCGGTTTAGAGGTTAATAGGTAGTTTATGGGTGTTAGTGTACTTTTAAACACTTTAGTTAAGAGTTTTATGTTACGGCGTTAGCCCATAAAACTCTTAACTACTGACTTTTAAATGCGGTAGGAGTCTTGACAGGAGAGGCTGTACCGCTCACTTTTTCCAAGACTCGTAATACCGGCGTTAGGAAAATCCCATTAAAAAGATAGGATACGCAATTGACGTAAGGGGATCTGCGGTATGCTCGAGTCGTGGGAAAAAAGTGAACGGTACACCTGTACCTGCCAGACTCGTAATACCAGCGGGCGTTAAAAAGCAGCGTTGGGACCTCTCAACGCTGCTTTTTAAGGCTAACGCAAGACTCGTAATCTAGGTGTAAATGTTTCTCGTTTGAAAATAAAGTTGATGCCTCTTTTTGTTAAAGGGACAGACTGCAGAATGTGATTACAAGACATTCCTGACTTGTTGCTACAGAATAACAACATATCAGTCAAATTTAAATGTTTTTAAAACAAATTGATAACATTTTACTGCAAACATTTGTTTTTTAATAGCCAAACTCCACCCACTATTTGTTTTATTTAAAGGAACAAATCAGAGCTTGAGTCTGTAGACAAGGCTAGTCAAAATATTAGTTTAAAGTCAATTTCAAACAACTTTCCAATTTATTCCTATGATTCTATTTGCTTAACTCTCTTGGTTTCCATTGTTGAAGAAACAGTAATGCACATGGGTGAGGCAATAACATGAGACATATGTGTAGCCACCAATCAGCAGCTCTTAGCATACCAAGATTACGAAACAAATTAGACGATCAAAGTAAATTGAAAAGTTTAAGATTGCATGTTCTTTCTAACTGAATTGTGACAGAACAAAATTGGATTTCATGTCCCTTTAAGACTAGTGACCCTGCATCTCTATGTGTTTAAATAAAGATATAGAAAAAAGGAAAGAAAGGAGCGTCCAAAGAATACAATAATCCTGCTGCAACTAGGTTAATCCCCCCTGGATGTAACAGTTAAAACAGATAAATACAAAGGGGGATATTTATCAAGCAGTCAACTGTGCTGCATTTGCCGGCACCAATATGCACGCCTAACATCGCGGCCGCGGACCTGAAAACGATCTCCATATTTATAAAAAAAGCCGGCAATAGGATTTGAGCAGCTCTCATCCTATTGGCTGTTCCAATCTGCCAATAGGATGAGAGCTCAATCCTATTGGCTAATTGGAACAGCCAATAGGATGAGAGCTGCTCAAATCCTATTGGCTGATTGGAACAGCCAATAGGATTTTAGCAGCTCTAATCCTATTGGCTGATTTGAACCTTTCAGCCAATAGTAATGCAAGGGACGCCATCTTGGATGACGTCACTTGCATTGAAGTTCCAGTTTAAGGCGACAACCGTATGAAGAGGAGCTCCGCACCAGATGTCTTCAGCATGGACTCGCTCCGCGTTGGATGGATGAAGATGGAAGATGCCGTCTGGATGAAGACTTCTTGCTGCCTGGATGAGGACTTCTTGCCGGCCGGATGAAGACTTCTTGTCTGCTGGATGGATCCTTCAAGCGGGACTTCAATAACTGTTTATTTAAGGGTTTTTTGGGTGGGTTTTATTTTTAGATTAGGTTCTGGGCAATGTAAAAGAACTAAATGCCCTTGTAAGGGCAATGCCCATACAAATGCCCTTTTCAGGGCAATGGGGAGCTTAGGTTATTTTTGATAGGTGTTTTATTTGGGGGGGGTTGGGTGGTGGTTTTTACTGTTGGGGGTGTTTGTATTTTTTTTACAAGTAAAAGAGCTGATTTCTTTAGGGCAATGCCCGACAAAAGGCCCTTTTAAGGGCCATTGGTAGTTTATTGTAGGCTAGTTTTTTTTTTGGGTGGGCTTTTAATTTTGATAGGGCTATTAGATTAGGTGTAATTCTTTTTTATTTTTGATAATGTGGTTTGTTTTTTTCCGTAATTTAGTGTTTTTTATTTTTTGTAACCTAGCGTTTATTTTTGTTTGCTAATTTAGTCGTTTTTAATAAGGTTAAATAGTATATTTAAATAATTTGAGTAGGTTTAGGGTTTTTTAATATGTCATTTAGTTAATTTAATTGCTAGTTTAATTTAATTGTAGGATAATAGTTAGGGTAGGTTAATTAATAGTTTAATATTAGTTTATTTTGATTCTACAGGTAAGTTTAAATTTAATTTAAGATAGGAATGTTGTAATTTTGATTTAAAGTTATCAGGTTGTTAGGTTTAGGGGTTAATAGCTTAATTTAGTTTATGGCTATCTGGGGGGGCTGGCGGTTTAGGGGTTAATAAGTTTAGTTAGTGGTAGTGATGTGGGAGGTCAGAGGTTTAGGGGTTAATACGGGATAGGGGTAATAACTTTATTTAGGTTACGGCGATGTCGGGGAGCAGCGGGATAGGGTTCATAACATTATGTAGGTGTCGGCGATGTCGGGGGCGGAAGATTAGGGGTGTTTAGACTCGAGGCTTATGTTAGGGTGTTAGGTGTAAACGTAACTTGTTTTCTACCATATAAATCAATGGGATATCTGGCAGCATCGAACATAAGCTTTCGCTGCTTTCACACTCCTATTGATTTCTATGGCATCCGCAGCCTCCAGGGTGGCGGATTGAAAACCAGGTATTCTGGGCCAGAATAGCCGCGAGCGTACCTGTTAGAAATTTGATAAATGTGAAAAAGTGTCAGAGCCGAATGTGTATTCGGAACATCTGTAATGACGTAAGCATCGATCTGCGTTGGATTGAGACCGGCGGATCGTATGTTACATCACAAATTTCAACTTTTGACGGTCTGTAGGCTTTGATAACTAGGTCAGATCAAGCTCGCAACAACTACGCTGCGGAATTCTGGCGTATTTGCGGCTTGATAAATATCCCTTAAAGAAGAAGCAGCTCTAATGAAAGCATGGATAAAAAGTGTTAATTAGAGTATAAGCTATTGGATACAATTATAGGAATATGAAAACAAATAAACAGATGGATACAATTATATGAATATTAAAACAAATAAGCAGATGGATACAATTATATGAATATTAAAACAAATATTTAATGCAGTATAAAAATCATGCAAACTCCATTCATATACTTGCTAATAATGGGACGTCTCCAAATCAAACAAAAGAATAAAAAGCCAATGTAAAAAATGTGCAAAGTTAAATGAAGGGATTAGAGTTGAGACCATTTATAAACAAAAAGTTGTCCATGAAATCCCTGTATGAAATCCTTATAATGTGCGTATTGGTGGAAAGTTACAAGTAGTAACAAATTGTGTTGGACTCCCGTGGGCCCGGTTGGTCTATCTATATGTGTGTGTACCCTCTGTGGATTTTACCTTGTCTTGGGGGATAGACTTTAATGTCTGTTACTTCTAATTACCTTATTTGAAGGTCCCCTCAGTGGAGAAAGAGATGGCAACTTCCCAGATTTTGGTTACCTTATCTGTAGATGCCTTTGGCGGGTATATTCGCATCTAGAGGGATAGCAGCCTTTCAGCATTGGTTCCAAACGGAGCAGGGGTCACGTGACTGGATACTACGTCACGGAAGGTCAAGGGTTAGGCCGGCTGTCACAATTTGAAACCTTGTAGCGCTAAGATGTAGCAGAATGACAACAATACCCAAACTTTTTTTTAAATAAAGATACCAAGAGAACGAAGAAAAAATGACAATAGGAGTAAAATAGAAAGGTAATTAAACTTGCATGCTCTATCTGAATCATGAAAGAAAAAAAATGTTTCATAGCCCTTTAAGGTTTCAACTATAATTGCCCTTTAACATTGATTTTAAAATTATTTCTTTTTCACCAGTGGTGTTTTTAGGTTTCATGCTGCCCTAGGCATACAGCATTCTGTTGCCCCCCCCCCCCCCAAGGTTTTAGACTTTTTTTGGCCATAATATACACATACAGGCATAGTCACAGACACATACACACATACAAAGTCACAGACACACATACACAGTCACAGACACATACACATACACATAAACACACACACATACACAGCCACAAACACACATTCACAGACATATACACACACAAAGAATACACACACACACACATACACATAAACACACATACAGTCACAGACACATACACACAAACAGTCACAGACACATACACTTTCACAGACATATACACACACAGAATACACACACACACATACACATAAACACACACACAAAGTTATACACATGCAGATGTGCGCGTGCACACATATACACATACATTACCAGCAATCCATAATTATCTGAAACTGAAATTCGATGAGCTGTTAAGACATTTTGTTTTCTGTAGAGGAATCGAAGAGACTTTGCACTTAAATAGGCATTTGGGTTTATTTGGAAAAAGTAACATTTATTTTATATTTCAAGTTTATTTAAAGAGATAGTGAAGTCAAAATACATTTTTCATGGTGTAGATGGAATATGCCATCAAAACGCTAAATTAATGCTAGATAGAATGAAACATTCAAAGAAAAAATTAGTCTGAGAATAACATGTAGATGGATTTTTTAAAATTTCATTAGCTGTTTAAATATTGACAAAATAAGTGTAAAGTTTTAGTGTCTATAAAACACTGGGAGCTGCCATGTTGTAACTTAGGTTACCTTCTCTGCTGTGGCCAATTAGGGACAGTTATAAATAGGTCACTAGAGTGTGCAGCCAATGGCTGTGTAGAATAGAACAGTGTTCTGCATTTCTAACAGGAACTGAAAAGCTCACAATTGTCAGAATGAAATTACAGGTAAAGGGGACAAAATAAATAATGACAGTATATTGCAAAGATTTTTTACACATACAATTTATAATTTTAAATTACCATCTCAAAGTGTTTAAAGGACCAGTCAACACATTAGATTTGTATAATCAACAAATGCAAGATAACAAGACAATGCAATAGCACTTAGTCTGAACTTCAAATGAGTAGTAGATTTTTTTATAACAAATTTCAAAGTTATGTATATTTCCAGTCCACTCCCCTTGTACCATGTGATAGCAATCAGCCAATCACAAATGCATATATGTATAGTCTGTGAATTCTTGCACATGCTCAGTAGATCTGATGACTCAAAAATTGTAAATATAAAAGACTGTGCCCATTTTTTTAATGGAAGTAAATTGGAAAGTTGTTTAAAATTACATGCTGTATCTGAATTGATGAAAATTTAATTTAACCTGAGTGTCCCTTTAATGACCCTTAAAATAAGAAAAAAAACCTTTCCAATTTACTTCTATTATCAAAATTGCTTTATTCTTTTGGTGTCTGTTGTTGAAGGATAAATCTAGGTATGCTCATAGGCACTCAGGAGTGTGCACGTGTCTTTAGCACTCTATGGCAGCAGAGTTTGCAACAATTTTTGTGGCAGTCATACATTGTTGCAAACATTGCTACCATAGAGTGCTAAAGACACATGCATGCTCCTGAGCTCCTATGAGTCTACCTAGGTTTAAAGGGACATGAAAATATTTATTTTATAATTCAGATAGAACATACATTTTTAAACAACTTTCTAATTTACTTCTATTATCAATATTTGCTTAATTTTCCTGGTATTTTCCTGGTATTCTTTATTGAAAGAGCAGCAATGCACTACTGGTAGCTAGTTGATCACATCGGTAAGCCAATGACAAGAGGCATATATGTGCAGCCACCTATCAGCAGCAAGCTCCCATTTCCTGAGCATACTTAGGTATGATTTTCAACAAAGAATACCAAGAGAACTAAGCAAATTAAATAATAAAAGTAAATTATACATTTATTTAAAATGATATGCTCTATTTGTATCATAAAAGGAAACAAAATGGGTTTCATGTCCCTTTAATCTTCAACAAAGCAGGATAACAAAGCAAATTAGATAATATACAGTATGTACACTTGAAAGTTTTTTGCATTCTCTGTCTTAACTATAACTTTTGACTTTTACTGTTCCTTAAAAGATTGCAAATAAATATGGCTAATAGTTTTAGATTTTATCATAGAAAGAATGTTTACATTCATAGCATGCATTGGAGAGAAGCCCAGAACCTAAGTAACTGACTTCTCTTTGGGTTACATTATATAACTAGATTCATTTTAAGCAAATTCATTTTGCAGCTACTTCAGGAACAGAACCCCAATGTAAGCTGAAATCTGTATTTTTATTTGAAACAAAAAACAAACAAACAATGTATTTACACTTTTTGAGTCACCAGCTCCTACTGAGCATGTGCAAGAATTCACAGAACATACATTTTTGCATTTGTGATTGGCTGATGGCTGTCACATTATACAGGAGGAGTGGAAATGGACACAACTTTGAAAAAATTTCCAAAAATAAATCTTCTACTCATTTGAAACTCAGACTAAGTGCTATTGCATTGTTTTTTTATCATGCATTTGTTCATTATGCATATCTACTGTATTTACTGGTCCTTTAATGTTCATTATATCCTTTCATTTTACCAAATAGTAATGCCAAAATACTTGTTTTGATTGAGACGCTGGACAAAATGCACAGCTATTCAAATATGCTTCTGAGCAATTGTAATCAGCTTTCCCTGGAGTATTCATGCCATGCTACGTTTTACTTCTGTCTACTTTAGCACTTTAAAGTTTATGGAAGTAAATAATTATGCATTATTAATGTTCCTTAAGGGATTCACGTGAAAGTACAAGGAAGACAAAAACATTTTTTTTAAAATTACAGTCAAATTTAGCTAATTTACTTGTTACTTCCTAGAATCCTGAACTGAAAAGAGAACAAAATAATCTGTATTATCAAGTGAAAGAGCGGTAGAATGTTTTGGTTGTGGGACTCTTGTCGTCTATATAAAAATATTATACTGTAGTTCTATTCTGGGTCAAAATCTGAATGTTATTACTGATTGTGAATAAGTGCAGCAATTAGAATGAGTGTCACCGGATCTTTTTTTTTTTTTTAACCTGTTTTTATGCCTAAACTCAAAGGGAGACTGAATACATTTTCCCCATTTATTTATAGGTGCCGCCATTTTGAAAACCTAGGTTACTCTGCAGGTACTGTATCTGAAGGAGAGTTGCTGCACACGTGCAAACAAGTCAATACTGGATTTCAGGGCAAACTAGATTTCAAGATGGTGGCACCCGTGACTAGAGGGAGTAGGAGGATTACCTCAATACCATGCTTATAAAATGTAGCATCTTCAGTCAGGGCTAATTTAATTGTTTTTAGGGACTGCCCCGCTTCTGCTTGGTCCTGCCCATGATTTACCTGAGCCTAGACACACACACAACACGCTTATAACCCAGACCCTCCCAACATGACCTCGCCCACAATGGCACTAAACTCCCTGTCCCAAAAATCAAGTAAATATTATCACTGTTTTTCTGCAGCATATGCACATATGCTATGAGGGCCCGTGCATCAGCGTTCAAACACCAAACCTTCTCAGAGAATCATCAGTGGCTTGTGTGTAGGGTGACCATAGTGCCGTTTCAAAAAGCGAGACATATGTCAGGGTTCTTATACAAAAATATTCTTTAAACAGCCCTGACATTTTCATTTTTCATGTGTCCCTTTTTAAAGCGGCAATATGGTCACCCTACTTGTGTGGCACAAATGAAGCCTTCACTGATGCAATATGCATGACTGCCAGCAATATGAGCAGGCATGGTGTTTGTATCTTGATGCTCTAGTAACAAGTAGCATATGTGCATATGCCGCTGAAACAGCAATAACTTCTACTAGATGTATTTTTGCTAATGAAAGTAAATTGCAAAAATGCTTATGTTTAAAATTGAAATGTGCCCCTGCAGTTTTGAGCTTTCTGTCCCTCCCTTTACTGAAATAATTATAAACATAAATTGTTAAAGGGGCATGGAAGTCATGCCATGATTCAGATGACACACATTTTTAAAAACCTTTCCAATTCAATCAATTTGTTTCCCCTTTCCATGAGAGCATACTGAAATAGAGTCAGGAGCGTGCAACATGCAATATATGGCAGCAGTGTTTGCAACAATGTTTATAATCTTGTTACACATATACTGCTAGATTATAAATGGGGCAAAGTCAATAGCGAAGTGTGTATTATCTTTTGCACGACCTTGCGCAAATAATCTGGTATTATAAGTGGAAAGTTAAAGGGACATAATACCCAAAATGTTTCTTTCATTATTCAGATAGAGCATGTGTGTTTTCTTGGTATTTTTTTGTTGGGAGCTAGCTGCTGATTTGTGGCTGCTCGTATATGCCTGTTGTCATGATGTGTGCAGCTAGCTCCCAGTAGTGCATTGCTGTTCCTTCAAAAAAGGATACCAAATGAATGAAGCAAATTTGATAATTGAAGTAAATTGAAAAATTGTTTGAAACTGTATGCTGTAACTGAATCATGAATATTATAATATTTTAACCAAAAGCATCTTAACACCCCAAACCTTTTTTTTATGATTCAGATAGAGCATGCAATTGAAACAACTTTCTCATGTACTCCTATTATACATTTTTCTTCATTCTCTTGGTATCTTAATTTTAAAAGAAGGAATGTAAGCTTAGAAGCCAGCCCATTTTTGCTTCACCACATGGGTAGTGCTTAATGATTGGTGGCTAAATGTAGCCCAGGGTTCTAAACCAAAAATGGGTCGTCTTCTAAGCTTACATTCCTGCTTCTCAAATAAAGATAGAGAATGAAGAAAATTTGATAATGGGAGTAATTAGAAAGTTGTTTAAAATTGCATGCTCTATCTGAATCATGAAAGAAAAAAAATGGGTTTCATATCCTTTAAGCATAGTTTTAATGTATAGCGTAGAATAGCTGTATTAGCACACACCGCACTTGTATTACTTGTAAATTTCACTGTAAAATTTAGAGCTTTTAGAGCTCTGCAGTAAACCATTATTATTAGTAATATAGCACAGATCTATCTACATGAGGAGTCCCCCATTGGGTTATTGCTTGAGCGATAGCCAACATGAATTTTACTGCGCGCCCAGTGACGTATTTAGGATTTGTGCTGGCCTAGGCACTCAACATTCTGCTGCCCCCCCCCCCCCCCCAGGTTTTAGGTCTTCTTGCGAGGGTATAACGTGACTTTTTTTTCATGGCATTTCCAAAGTAAATGTTCATGTTCAAGTGTATGTGTGTATATGTGTGTGTGGGTTTGTATATGGTGTGTGTGTGTAGTGTGGGTATGTTTAGTGAAGTGAGTGTGTAGTGCAGTGTGGGTGTAGCAAGACTCAAAAAGTGCTGCTTCCAAAAAATCTGCTGCCCTAGGCAAGTACCTTGTTTGCCTAGGCCAAAATACGCCCCTGTGCGCGTCCCAATAGAAGTGTATGTGAGGCATTTAGCGCACCCGTGCTGTCGGACATGCAGATGTTGGCGGGCCCTAGACTATTGCTTGAGCTATAAAAAATTATCTTGTATTTGTAATAAGAGCTCAAAAATAGAATCGCAATTGACTGCGCTCAAACAATGTTAACGTACAATACTGCTAATATTTTTGTACTCCGTCTGTAATCTATCCATAGGGGCCAATTTATCAAGGGCCGAATGGGCCCTGATGCCCCTGTTTCCGCACGAGCCTTCAGGCTTGCCGGAAACAGCAGTTATGAAGCAGCGGTCTTAAGACCGCTGCTCCATAACTGGTCCGCTGCCTCTGAGGCTACGGTCTGTAATCCTAAACGATCGGGACAATTAGCTGCAAATCTACAGGGGGCGGCATTGCACAAGCAGTTCACCAGAACTGCTTGTGCAATGTTAAATGCCGACAGCGTATGCTGTCGGCATTCAGCGTTGTCTGTCGGACATGATACGCTACAGCGTATCATGTCGAACAGACAATGATAAATCGGCCCCATAGTGTTCAAGACGTGCACGTTCCTGAGACTACCTCAGTCTGCTTTCATAGAAAGGAGCTAAGTTTCAAGAAAGGAAGCCAAGATCTCCCTATCTGAATCATGAAAGTTTAATTTTGACTTTCATGTCAAATTAAAGAGATTATTCTGGTTTGTTCAATTTGAGCTACTATAAATTTGTCCAGTTGAAGATATAACAACATGACCTATATCCTGACAGCTTGATTTAGAGAGCAGGTTTTCATGACAATGCACTATAATGACATATTTCCAAGAGAATATATTTTATTTATGTTCCCACCATGTATTTGAGCCAGACTGGCCTCTCGTTGGTTCATGCCTAAGAGTAATAACATTAAAATGAAGAGACATTAATATCTTGGGTTATTATGCAATTACAAACTCATTTGTCCAGAAGCAGTTAATCAATGGCTGTTATTACTGTCATACTGCCTCAAATAATATGCTGTAATGATTAAATCTATACAGTTAACTCTGCACTCCCCGCATGACTCCCGCTCATGTATCGTTGCTTGTGTATGCATTTTCCTCAGCTGTGCACCTTCAGAAATCTACTGCCTGATTATCTAAATCCGTTATGGCAAACTTCCTAACGCATGGGAGCCGCACATCCAAACAAAAAGCTCAAAATTTGTATTCAGATAGAGCAAACCAATTTAAACAACTTTCCAATATATTTATGTTATCACAATGCAGTACTGGGAGCTAGGTAAACTCATAGGGGCATATCTATATAGCTCCGTACAGAGCTTGAAGCCCCGTGTTTCTGGCGAGCCTTCGGGCTCGCTAGAAACACCAGTTATGAAGCAGCGGTCTAAAGACCACTGCTCCATAACCTGTCCGTCTGCTCTGAGGAGGTGGACAGACATTGCCGCAATTCAACCCAATCGAATACGATCGGGTTCATTGACAGCCCCCTGCTAGCGGCCGATTGGCTGTAAATCTGCAGGGGGCGGCGTTGCACCAGCAGTTCACAAGAACTGCTGGTGCAATGCTGAATGCGGAGAGCGTATTGCTCTCCGCATTAAGCGAGGTCTGTCGGACATGATCCGCAATGTCAGATCATGTCCGACAGGCCTTTCATAAATAGGCCCCATAGGGTGAGCCAATGACAAGCAGCATATATGTGCAGTCACCAATTAGAAGCTAGCTCCCAGTAGCCCATTACTGCTCCTGATCCTACCCAGATATGCTTTTCAACAAAGGAAACCAAGAAATTAAAGCAAATTTGATTTAAGAAGAAAAATTGGAAACTTGTTTAAAATTGCATTTTCTATCTGAATCTTGATAACTCTTTAAGGGCTGTATATAATGTTTGGCTATTAAATAAACAGTGATGATCATATTTAATTTAAACTCAGATTCCATTGTTTTAAAAGTGTGATTTGAGCAATATTTGTAAATTTTTCAACCTAAAAATCATTGGTTATTGCACATGTTAAAGTGATGGTAAACTCTACCCTTTAATAAACAGAACCGGAATGTTAGTGATATTTTAGTTTGAGTCAAACCTTTAAAGGGATACTAAACCCAAATTGTTTGTTTAATGATTCAGACAGAGCATGCAATGTTAAGCAACTTTCTAATTTACTCCTACTATCATTGTTTCTTCGTTCTCTTGCTATCTTTATTTAAAAAGCAGGAATGTAAAACATAGAAGCCAGCCCATTTTAGGTACAGCACCCTAGATAGCGCTTGCTTATCGGTGGCTATATTTAGCAAACCAATAAGCAAGCGTAACCTAGGTTCTCAATTAAAAATGGGCTAGCTCCTCAGCTTTAAATTCCTGCTTTTAAATAAAGATAGCAAGAGAACAAAGAAAAATTGATAATAGGAGTAATTTAGAAAGTTGATTAACATTGCATGCTCTATCTGAATTATGAAAGAAAAAAAATTGGGTTTAGTGTCCCCTTAAACTCACAGAAAAATTTACTTTGGAGCAGTGTTTTGCAACATTGTATAAAAAGCTACAAATATTGTTGCAAAACACTGCTCACATAGAGTACACTCCTGAGCTCTTATGAGCCTACCTAGTTTTACTCTTCAATGAAAGATTCCAGAAGAACGAAGCAAATTTGAAAACAGAAGAAAATTGAAAAGTTTTTTTAAAATTGCATGACGAGATATACGTTAAGGTTTACTTAAAAATCTGGATCACATCTTGAGAAACACTGTTTGACGCCCACGATCAGCCCCTTATTAGGTTCTACGACATTGGCGAGACATTTATTTTAGCAGAACAAAACAGATAGAGGACAGTAAAGTCAAAACTAAACTTTCATGATTCAGATAAAGCATGAAATTTTATACAACTTTCCAATTGACTTCTGTCATCCAACTAAAACTGAGTATTTACTTTTCTGAGACTGTTGGACAGCTTTACAATCTGTGATACATTTCTGTCGCTAACAGATCCAGGAGCCTTCTGTTCCAGTGTCACAATTAGAAAGGATGAGGCTAATATAGGATCTCAGAAATGCTAGTTTGTACGTTTATGAGACTAGGAAATTCTACAAGTTTTTTACAAGCTGCGATACATCACTATCATTTTCACAGATAGCTGCGCCATCTGGTAGTTTATCAAAACGTAAATGTAGCAGCTAATCCAGAAGTTCAGTGAGTCTGAGTTACAAGTCACTTTTTATATACGCACACTATATATTAACAATTAAAGGGATTCAGATTCAGATAGAGAAGCAATTTAAGCAACTTTCTAATTTACTCCTTTTATCAATTGTTCTTCGTTCTCTTGGTATCTTTATTTTTAAAAGCAGGAATGTAAGCTTAGGAGCCAGCCCATTTTTGGTTCAGAACCTGGGTAACGCTTGCTGATTGTTGGCTAAATGTAGCTACCAATCAGCAAGCGCTACCCAGGTGCTGAACAAACATGGTCCAGCTCCTAAGCTTACGTTCCTGCATTTTCAAATAAAGATGCAAAGAGAATGACGAACAATTAAAAATAGGAGTAATTTAGAAACTTGCTTAAAGTTGCATGCTCTGAATCATGAAGGTTTAATTTGGACTAGACTGTCCCTTTAAAGAGACATAAAAGTGAAAAAAGGAAATATTCTAATAAGAGTATTTTATTATTGTACTATTGATCACCGCTATAACTGTGTTTAACCCCTAAGAATGGGGTTAAACACATAATTAAAGTAAGCTACAAAACAGCAAGCAATGCACTACTGGAACTTAGCTAATCACATCTGGTAAATCAATGACAAGAGATGCAGCTAGTCCCCAGTAGCTCATTGGTGCTTCTAAGCATACCTATGTATGCTGTTCAACAAATGATACCAAGAAAACAAAGCAAAATAGATAAATAGACAAATAGCCTGCTCTATCTTACTCGTGAAAGCCTCATTTTGACTTCCATGTATCTTTTAAGGGACAGTAAATTCAAAATGTAACTTTAATGGATTGGATACAGCATGATTTACATCTACCATCAATTTTTCTTAATTCTCTTGGTATCCTTTGTTAAACAGTAATCCTAGGTGAGTTCAGAAATGTGCATGTGTCTTTAACCATTTGGCAGCAGTGTTTGCAACAATGTTTACAGCAATGTTATACATAGTTACAAACTGCTGCCATAGAATGATACAGATACTCTATGGCAGCAGAGTCAAAAGAAACTTCGCAATTTACTTTATTACATTTACTTTTTCCACTTGGTGTCCTTTGTTGAAAAGCATACCTAGGTAGGTTCAGAAATGCATTGACAGGTGCTAGCTGAATAATTGGTTGCTACACACATATGCTTTTTGTCATTGGCTCACCCGATGTATTTAGCTAGCTCCCAGTAGTGCATTGCTGCTTCAGAGCTTGCTTTAACGTTGCAGGCGTTAAACACATAGTTACATGTAGGCAATAGTGCAATAGAAAAATGCTCCAACACATTTTCTTTTTGTACTTTTATGTATTATAGTCTACAAAATGGTTTAGTAATCTGTGCATTTAAAGGGACAGTAAAGTCACAAAAAATCTTTCATGATTTAAATAGGGCATGCAATTTTAAACAACTTTCCAATTTACTTTTATTACCAATGTTGCTTTGTTCTCTTGGTATTCTTAGTTGAAAGCTAAATCTAGGAGGTTCATGTGCTAATTTCTTAGACCTTGAAGACTGCCTCTAATCTGAAAGCATTTTGACAGTTTGTCACCACTAGAGGGCGTTAGTTCATGTGTTTCATATAGATAACATTGAGCTCCGGCACATGAAGCTCCTAAGAGCAAGCACTGATTGGCTAAAAATGCAAGTCTGTCAAAAGAACTGAAATAAGGCGGCAGTCTGCAGAGCCTTAGATACAAGGTAATCAAAGAGGTAAAAAGTATATTAATATAACTGTGTTGGTTTTTCAACATTGGGGAATGGGTAATAAAGGGATTATCTACATTTTTAAACAACAAAAATTCTGGTGTTTACTGTCCCTTTAATGTTAGAACATTCAGTACAATTCATTTTTGCACATGAAGTGTGACTGGTTTATAAAACTCACTAATATCACAAGTCGTTATATAGACATTGTGTTATGTGATGGGGTAAGGATAACTAAGGGTTAACAATAGCACTTTTCTTTGTTACACACTTCCATTTGTATTTTTTTAGTTATGTTTAATAATTCTCCCTCTAAAATTAGCTGCTAAGATCCCTAATATTTACAGTAACTGAAGTTGGCAGCCGTGCAGCTCCTTTACCCACAATGCCTGGCAATCTGGTGTCTTTATGCTCCCTGTAAAATTTTAAATTAAAGGGTCTTAAAAAAACAATAATACAATCTCTAATGTTGCAAAACATGTTATTATTCTGCTGCTGCAGAAAGCTACATGTTAAACCTCTGCAAATGGCTTAAACACATAGTTAAAGTCAGTGTAGAAACTCACATCATTATACAGCACAGTGTGCTCACTATTAGTTTATAAATACTCAGTATCATTATATAGCACAGTGTGCTCACTATTAGTGTATAAATACTCAGTATCATTATACAGCACAGTGTGCTCACTATTTGTGTATAAATACTCAGTATCATTATATAGCACAGTGTGCTCACTATTGGTGTATAAATACTCAGTATCATTATATAGCACAGTGTGCTCACTATTAGTGTTTAAATACTCAGCATCTTTATACAGCACAGTGTGCTTACTATTTGTGTATAAATACTCAGTATCATTATATAGCACAGTGTGCTCACTATTAGTGTATAAATAGTATCATTATATAGCACAGTGTGCTCACTATTTGTGTATAAATATTCAGTATCATTATACAGCACAGTGTGCTCGCTATTAGTGTATAAATACTCAGTATCATTATATAGCACAGTGTGCTCACTATTAGTGTATAAATAGTATCATTATATAGCACAGTGTGCTCACTATTAGTGTATAAATAGTATCATTATATAGCACAGTGTGCTCACTATTAGTGTATAAATAGTATCATTATATAGCACAGTGTGCTCACTATTAGTGTATAAATAGTATCATTATATAGCACAGTGTGCTCACTATTAGTGTATAAATACTCAGTATCATTATACAGCACAGTGTGCTCACTATTAGTGTATAAATACTCACATCATTATACAGCACAGTGTGCTCAATATTAGTGTATAAATACTCACTATCACTATATAGCACAGTGTGCTCACTATTAGTGTATAAATACTCAGTATCATTATACAGCACAGTGTGCTCACTATTAGTGTATAAATACTCAGTATAATTATATAGCACAGTGTGCTCACTATTAGTATATAAATAGTATCATTATATAGCACAGTGTTCTCACTATTAGTGTATAAATAGTATCATTATATAGCACAGTGTGCTCACTATTAGTGTATAAATATTCAGTATCATTATACAGCACAGTGTGCTCACTATTAGTGTATAAATACTCAAATCATTATACAGCACAGTGAGCTCACTATTAGTGTATAAATACTCAGTATCATTATATAGCACAGTGTGCTCACTATTAGTGTATAAATAGTATCATTATATAGCACAGTGTGCTCACTATTAGTGTATAAATACTCAGTATCATTATACAGCACAGTGTGCTCACTATTAGTGTATAAATACTCACATCATTATACCGCACAGTGTGCTCACTATTAGTGTATAAATACTCAGTATCATTATATAGCATGATGTGCTCACTATTAGTGTATAAATACTCAGTATCATTATACAGCACAGTGTGCTCACTATTAGTGTATAAATACTCAGTATCATTATATAGCACAGTGTGCTCACTATTAGTGTATAAATACTCAGTATCATTATATAGCACAGTGTGCTCACTATTAGTGTATAAATACTCAGTATTATTATATAGCACAGTGCACTCACTATTAGTGTATAAATGCTCAGTATCATTATATAGCAGTTTACTCACTATTAGTGTATAAATACTCAGTATCATTTAACAGCATAGTGTGCTCACTATTAGTGAGCACACTATGCTGTTATCATTATACAGCACAGTGTGCTCACTATTAGTGTATAAATATTCAGTATCATTATACAGCACAGTGCGCTCACTATTTGTGTATAAATACTCATTATCATTATACAGCACAGTGTGCTCACTATTAGTGTATAATCACTATTAGTGTATAAATACCCAGTATCATTATATAGCACAGTGTGCTCACTATTAGTGTATAAATACTCAGTATCATTATATAGCACAGTGTGCTCACTATTTGTGTATAAATACTCAGTATCATTATATAGCACAGTGTGCTCACTATTTGTGTATAAATACTCAGTATCATTATATAGCACAGGATGCTCACTATTAGTGTAGAAATACTCAGTATCATTATATAGCACAGTGTGCTCACTATTTGTGTATAAATACTCATGATCATTATATAGCACAGTGTGCTCACTATTTGTGTATAAATACTCAGTATCATTATATAGCACAGTGTGCTCACTATTAGTGTATAAATACTCAGTATCATTATACAGCACAGTGTGCTCACTATTTGTGTATAAATACTCAGTATCATTATATAGCACAGTGTGCTCACTATTTGTGTATAAATACTCAGTATCATTATATAGCACGGTGTGCTCACTATTTGTGTAGAAATACTCAGTATCATTATATAGGACAGTGTGCTCACTATTTGTGTAGAAATACTCAGTATCATTACACAGCACAGTGTGCTCACTATTAGGGGCATATGTATCAAGGTCTGGCGGACCTGATCCGACACTGCGGATCAGGTCCGCCAGACCTCGCTGAATACGGCGAGCAATACGCTCTCCGTATTCAGCATTGCACCAGCAGCTCACAAGAGCTGCTGGTGCAATGCCGCCCCCTGCAGACTCACGGCCAATAGGCTGCCAGCAGGGGGGTGTCAATCAACCCAATCATACTAGATCGGGTTGATTTCCGGCGATGTCTGTCCGCCTGCTCAGAGCAGGCGGACAGGTTATGGAGCAGCGGTCTTTGTGACCGCTGCTTCATAATTGCTGTTTCTGGCGAGCCTGCAGGCTCGCCAGAAACACAGGGCATCAAGCTCCATTCGGAGCTTGATACATATGCCCCTTAGTGTATAAATACTCAGCATCATTATACAGCACAGTGTGCTCACTATTAGTGTTTAAATACTCAGTGTCATTATACAGCACAGTGTGCTCACTATTAGTGTATAAATATTCAGTATCATTATACAGCACAGTGTGCTCACTATTAGTGTTTAAATACTCAGTATCATTATATAGCACAGTGTGCTCACTATTTGTGTATAAATACTCAGTATCATTATATAGCACAGTGTGCTCACTATTTGTGTATAAATACTCAGTGTCATTATACAGCACAGTGTGCTCACTATTTGTGTATAAATACTCAGTATCATTATATAGCACAGTGTGCTCACTATTAGTGTATAAATACTCAGTATCATTATACAGCACAGTGTGCTCACTATTTGTGTATAAATACTCAGTATCATTATATAGCACAGTGAGCTCACTATTAGTGTATAAATAGTATCATTATATAGCACAGTGTGCTCACTATTAGTGTATAAATACTCAGTGTCATTATACAGCACAGTGCGCTCACTATTAGTGTATAAATACTCAGTATCATTATACAGCACAGTGTGCTCGCTATTTGTGTATAAATACTCAGTGTCATTATACAGCACAGTGCGCTCACTATTAGTGTATAAATACTCAGTATCATTATATAGCACAGTGTGCTCACTATCTGTGTATAAATACTCAGTATCATTATATAGCACAGGATGCTCACTATTAGTGTATAAATACTAAGTATCATTATATAGCACAGTGTGCTCACTATTTGTGTATAAATACTCAGTATCATTATATAGCACAGGGTGCTCACTATTATTGTATAAATACTCAGTATCATTATATAGCAGTGTGCTCACTATTTGTGTATAAACACTCAGTATCTTTATACAGCACAGTGTGCTCACTATTTGTGTAGAAATACTCAGTATCATTATATAGCACAGTGTGCTCAATATTAGTGTATAAATACTCAGTATCATTATAAAGCACAGTGTTGCTCACTATTAGTGTATAAATACTCAGTATCATTATATAGCACAGATTGCTCACTGTTAGTGTATAAATACTCAGTATCATTATACAGCACAGTGTGCTCACTATTAGTGTATAAATACTCAGTATCATTTTAAAGCACAGTGTGCTCACTATTAGTGTATAAATACTCAGTATCATTATATAGCACAGATTGCTCACTATTAGTGTATAAATACTCAGTATCATTATACAGCACAGTGTGCTCACTATTAGTTTATAAATACTCAGTATCATTATATAGCACAGTGTGCTCACTATTAGTTTATAAATACTCAGTATCATTATATAGCACAGTGTGCTCACTATTAGTGTATAAATACTCAGTATCATTATACAGCACAGTGTGCTCACTATTAGTGTATAAATACTCAGTATCATTATATAGCACAGTGTGCTCACTATTAGTGTATAAATACTCAGTATCATTATATAGCACAGATTGCTCACTATTAGTGTATAAATACTCAGTATCATTATATAGCACAGTGTGCTCACTATTAGTTTATAAATACTCAGTATCATTATATAGCACAGTGTGCTCACTATTAGTGTATAAATACTCAGTATCATTATACAGCACAGTGTGCTCACTATTAGTGTATAAATACTCAGTATCATTATATAGCACAGTGTGCTCACTATTAGTGTATAAATACTCAGTATCATTATATAGCACAGATTGCTCACTATTAGTGTATACATACTCAGTATCATTATACAGCACAGTGCACTCACTATTAGTATATACATACTCAGTATCATTATATAGCTCAGTGTGCTCACTATTAGTGTATAAATACTCAGTATCATTATACAGCACAGTGCGCTCACTATTAGTGTATAACTACTCAGTATCATTATACAGCACAGTGCTCTCACTATTAGTGTATACATACTCAGTATCATTATATAGCACAGTGTGCTCACTATTGGTGTATACATACTCAGTATCATTATACAGCACAGTGTGCTCACTATTAGTGTATAAATATTCAGTATCATTATATAGCACAGTGTGCTCACTATTAGTGTATAAATACTCAGTATCATTATATAGCACAGTGTGCTCACTATTAGTGTATAAATACTCATTATCATTATATAGCACAGTGTGCTCACTATTAGTGTATAAATATTCAGTATCATTATATAGCACAGTGTGCTCACTATTAGTGTATACATACTCAGTATCATTATACAGCACAGTGTGCTCACTATTAGTTTATAAATACTCAGTGTCATTATACAGCACAGTGCGCTCACTATTAGTGTATAAATACTCAGTATCATTATACAGCACAGTGCACTCACTATTAGTGTATAAATACTCAGTATCATTATACAGCACAGTGTGCTCACTATTAGTGTATAAATATTCAGTATCATTATATTGCACAGTGCACTCACTATTAGTGTATACATACTCAGTATCATTATATAGCACAGTGTGCTCACTATTAGTGTATAAATACTCAGTATCATTATACAGCACAGTGCACTCACTATTAGTGTATAAATACTCAGTATCATTATATAGCACAGTGTGCTCACTATTAGTGTATAAATACTCAGTATCATTATACAGCACAGTGTGCTCACTATTAGTGTATAAATACTCAGTATCATTATACAGCACAGTGTGCTCACTATTAGTGTATAAATACTCAGTATCATTATACAGCACAGTGCACTCACTATTAGTGTATAAATACTCAGTATCATTATATAGCACAGTGTGCTCACTATTAGTGTATAAATACTCAGTATCATTATACAGCACAGTGTTATCAATGTGTTGCCTTTAACCCATAGGATGACTTCAAGGCATTGCAGAGTAGTAGACCTTTATTTCATCTCTGTAGGTCCATAAACACAGACATTGTTTTGGGCTACTTGCTGTTAATTGTGTTTTATGAAACATCATTGTTTTATGGACTTCTACATAGGAAGGTGTTTTTTTTGTTTTTTTTTACATGTGTTGTATTGTAAAGTGTGAAAGGCAGAAAGCAGCAGCCCAGGATTGCTGACACCTCATAATTTTTTTTTCAAGCTGAAGTGTTGTACTCTCACAGGAAATGTTGCAATTTGACATAATCTCTGGAATAAAAAGGGTTAATAAGAGTTTGCTTTTACCCCCAGCTTCAATATCACACAGGGGACATTCCTGGGACTACAGTAGCACTGCAGCTGTGAGATTCCCACCAAAAACCTAGCAGAGATATCCCATCTCATCTCCCTGTCTATCATAGAACCTGGGTTTCTATTTCAGTAGTTCTGTGCACTATTTTTAGTTTAGCAAAGCCCTTGTGTATCTCTCCCTCTCTGCTTTTCCCTGTGAATGTCCTGTCTCTCCCCCTATTTAATGGATGACCATCAATAATCTTGATCTCTTAGTACCAGGCATGTAATTTGTCTTGGTGAGAGGCATGTCGCTCCATCTCCTCTCCATTTCAAGATGTCTTTGTCTGTATCACTCTACTCAGTTGTCTGCCCATAAAAAATATTTTCTTCTTACATTAACTATTTTTTTATATAGCTTTTCCTTTCTATTTAATAGAGGTCTTAAATGTTTACCTGTCTGATTCTGGCTGTCTCTTATTTTAGTAATAGTTTCTGCCTATTTCACAATCCCTCTCTTGAGAGTATAAATGTATCTGTCTTACTCTTTGCTCCAGAATTATCCCCCTCTGCTCTTCTCAGGTTTCTATATATCTATATGTCTGTCTATCTATCTCTATAATCTGTCTGTCTATCATCTATCTATCTATCTATCTATCTATCTATCTATCTATCTATCTATCTATCTAGCTATCAATTGTCTATTTATCCATCTATCTCTATCTGTATCTGTCTGTCTATATCTATCTATCTATCTATCTATCAGTCATCTGTCTGTCTATCTAACATCTATGTCTATCAATCTATCTAATTTTCTATCTATCATCTATCTATAATCAATAGTGCCATTGTTTGTCTTCATTTATCTATGTCTATCTATCTATCTATCTATCTGTCTATCTAATTTCTATCTATCTATCATCTTATCTATCTATCATCTATCTATCTAATTTCTATCTATTTATCTATCTATCCTCCCATCTATCTATCTATCTATCTATCTATCTATCTATCTATCTATCTATCTGTCTATCTGTCTATCATCTATCTGTTTCAGCTGTCTTTCTCCCTGTTTCTCTCTGTTAGTCTATTTTGCAGATGTCTCTTCCATTTCTTTATGATGTCTCCCTCAGCAGTTGCCACTTTTTAACAATGCTAATTTCTACCCATGTAATATGTTCCAGAGACACTTGTCTGCTCTGAATCTTGCAGCGTCTATCACTCACAAACATCATCCCTAGTAAATAATAAATGAATCATCCGCTAAAACAGCTTAAATAATATGTAGCAAACTGATAATATAATTTAAGTAATCTCAGCTTGTCTCCTGTCTACCCCTGCAAGGCACCGATTTTAAATAGTGAACACTTTTCACAAGAGCTTGCAATCTAGGTTTTAAAGGTACAGGGAGGTAAACGACCTTGTCTAAGGACAAATGCAGATGTGCATGTAGATTTTGGGCTATGTAGCTGTTTGCAGTGTGTCAATTAAAAAGGACACTGACAGATTATATTACTGTAGGATCTTGTGCGTATTTAAAGGGACACTAAACACAAATTGTAAACTACATAATTATAAACCTTAATATATGAGAATGATTATTTTTTTTTGTCACATGAGTACATTGTTTTATGTTTATTCTTTTCACTGATTACCCTGTCCCCCAGAACAAAAGAACCCTTGCTAACCAATCACTAATATTTAGATACAGCACAAACTCTGTTTTCACATGTGCAGATTGGAATAGCCTGTCCTCTTGTATTCCCTTAAGGTGGTTTAGCACTGATTTAACTTGGTTAGTATTGCAAAGAATGATTTGTCTTTCATGACTGTTGATGCAAAACTGATAATTTGAGAAAGCCTAATGGCGAAATGCACATCAGGCGTATCTGTTGAATTTATCAGTATTTCTATTTGTCTGTTTAATTGTGACTGTGGTAGTCTTAGATTATTTTTGCAAACATGGATACACGGACCCAACAAGTTTTAATTATTGTGTGAGCACTACTACAGATTCCTCTTTTGTTATTTAGTATTTTTTCTGTAGCGCTCACACAATGGGACAACCAATGCTGATTGCTTCTTGATTGCATCTCTGACGCCCTCAATTAATTATGATATTTAACTAACTATACTGTTTGGATTCTATATCCATTTTGGATTTTGAATATTTTATTGTAATTTTTTTTTCTTTTTTATCAGTATAAATAAAGGTTACGTTTTAGAGTTTTCCTGGGAGATAGTCTCCTCCTTGTACTTAGTTGTAAGCGAGTGCTTTGTATGTTCCACTTTCTTTCCTTCTTTATTTTTTTTTTCAAAACTGATAATCCACCTTTAAAAAGCTTGTGACATCACAGAAGTTTAGCGATGGAGGGAAAAGTAAACAAAAGCTCACATAAATTGCCTTAAAGTATTAATCCAAGCCTCCCTGGGAGAAAGTGAAACAAAAATTTTTTAGATTTTACAACAAAAGGCTGCAAAATAAATAATGGATGTATATTGCAATAAAGTTTCACTTCCAATAATGAAACATTTTATGCTTTGTTCAAATGTCAAGTTTAACCGCTTAATGACCAAGATCGTACAGGGTACGTCCTACAAAAAATGTCACTTAGTGACTAAGGAAGTACCCTGTACATCCTCAGGGTTTTAAAGCACTGGAAGCGATCATGATCGCTTCCAGCTGCTTATAGGGTATTGCAGTAATGCCTCGATATTGAGGCATCCTGCAATACAGTTTTTTAAGCATCAGATGCAGAGAGAGCCACTCTGTGGTCCTCTCTGCATCGGCCAGCATGGTGCCGATCGTTGTTGGGTGGGAGCAGCTGCAGGGAGGCGGGTGGGCGGCCCATGCTGGTTCTTGTTCCTGATCCGTTGATCCATGAGCACTCGAGGAGGCGGGGGGCGGGGATCGGGAAAGCACACGCGCACGCACATAACCATTTTTAGCAGTAGGGAAACGGTTCAGTTTAGAATAGGGAAAGGGATCCAGGAGGGGGGGGAAAATGGTTTGGAAAGGGATCCGGGAGGGGGAGGGTATTGAGTGGGGGGGGAGCTACACTACAGAAAATGTAGATTTCATATTTATTTTAATAAAATTCCACATTTGTAAGTAAAATGGGTACTGGCAGACAGCTGCCAGTACCTAAGATGACGGCCATAAGGTCGAGGGAGGAGGCTGAGAGAGCTGTTTTGGGGGGGATCAGGGTGGTTGGGGGGGTAATGGAGGATCCTACACTTAATAAATATATATATATATATATATATATATATATATATATATATATATATATATTTATTAAAAAAAGGGTTGAGGGAGGGAAGAGAGCTGTTTGAGGGGGGGTCAGGGGGTGGGATGTGTCAGGTGGGAGGCTGATCTCTACACTAAAGCTAAAATTAACCCTACAAGCTACCTAATTAACCCCTTAACTGCTGGGCATAATACACATGTTGTGCGCAGCAGCATTTTGCAGCCTTCTAATTATCAAAAAGCAATGCCAAAGCCACATATATATATATATATATATATATATTGAATAGAAATGAAAGATACTCCAGGCGTCCATGTTAAGGTAAAATCCAAAACTTTATTTCAGCAGCATATCAGCAGCATATCATCAGAGTAAAAAGACCCTGTGCAGCAGAGCCTCTGGATAAAATCAATTCAGCAAAACACAGCCTGACATGTTTCAGCAAGTCTGGCCGTAATCATAGACATATCCCCCTTCTCAGAGGGTGTGCTTTTAAAGGGCCATACTCCGCCCCTTAAGCAATTAAAAAAAAAAAAAACACTGTAATTAATTTTAATTAATAATTGCAATGCCTATCACTATCATTTCATGTCTAGTACAACACTGGTAAACTTGCTCCTAATATTAGTAAATCAAAGGTAAAAATTAAACAACAATGTAAAAAAAGATTTCATCATCTGTAATTAACTAGTATGATCAACAAATAATCAATTAATTGAATAGCAGGGGAATAGTTAGTAAAATAGTGAGGGTATACTTTAGGGTGGTACATTAAAGTGCTGTTGATTAATAAATAGAGACCTCTCTGTTATTCATACTGTATATCATATATATATCATATATATATATATATATATATATATATATATATATATATATATGCTATTTCTGAACAAAGGGGATCCTATAGAACAATTTACAACCACTTGTGTCATGATTGCACATTTATTAACCCCTAATCTGCCGCACCAACGTCGCCGCCACTATACAAAATTTATTAACCCCTAAACCTAAGTCTAACCCTAACACCCCCTAACTTAAATATAATTCAAATAAATCTAAAAAAAAATTCCTATCATTACCTAAATTATTCCTATTTAAAACTAAATACTTACCTGTAAAATAAACCCTAAGCTAGCTACAATATAACTAATAGTTACATTGTAGCTAGCTTAGGGCTTAATTTTATTTTACAGGCAAGTTTGTATTTATTTAACTAGGTACAATAGTTATTAAATAATTATTAACTATTTAATAACTACCAAGCTAAAATAAATACAAAAGTACCGGTAAAAAAAACCTAACCTGTCTTACACTAACACCTAACATTACACAACAATGAAATAAATTAATTAAATACAATTACCTAAATTACAAAGAAAAAACAATAAATTACACAAAATAAAAAACAAATTATCAAATATTTAAACTAATTACACCTAATAGCCCTATCAAAATAAAAAAGCCCCCCCAAATAAAAAAAAACCCTAGCCTGAACAAAACTGCCAATAGCCCTTAAAAGGGCCTTTTGTGGGGCATTGCCCCAAAGAAATCAGCTCTTTTACCTGTAAAAGAAATACAAACCACCCCCCAACAGTAAAACCCACCACCCACACAACCAATGCCCAAAATAAAATCCTAGGGCATTTAAGGGCATTTAGCTCTATTGCTGCCCAAACCCTAATCTAAAACTAAAACCCACCCAATAAACCCTTAAAAAAAACTAACACTAACCCCGAAGATCCACTTACAGTTTTGAAGACCGGACATCCATCCTAAACGAAGCCGGGAGAAGTCCTCAGTGAAGCGGCAAGAAGTCCTCAACTAAGCTGGGAGAAATCTTCATCCAAGCTGGCAGAAGTGGTCCTCCAGATTGGCAGGTCTTCATCTATCCAGCGCGGAGCGGCTCCATCTTCAAGACATCCGGCGCGGAGCATCCTCTTCTTACGACGACTAAAGACGAATGAAGGTTCCTTTAAATGACGTCATCCAAGATGGCATCCCTTTAATTCCGATTGACTGATGGAATTCTATCAGCCAATCGGAATTAAAGGGATGCTATCTTGGATGACGTCATTTAAAGGAACCTTCATTCGTCTTTAGTCGTCGTAAGAAGAGGATGTTCCACGCCGGATGTCTTGAAGATGGAGCCGCTCCGCGCCGGATGGATGAAGATAGAAGATGCCCTCTGGATCAAGACTTCTGCCTGTCTGGAGGACCACTTCTGTCGGCTTGGATGAAGACTTCTCCCGGCTTCGTTGAGGACTTCTTGTCGCTTCGCTGAGGACTTCTCCCGGCTTCGTTTAGGATGGATGTCCGGTCTTCAAAACTGTAAGTGGATCTTCTGGGGTTATTGTTAGGTTTTTTAATGGTTTATTGGGTGGGTTTTAGTTTTAGATTAGGGTTTGGGCAGCAATAGAAAATAGGATTTTATTTGGGGGGTTGGTTGTGTGGGTGGTGGGTTTTACTGTTGGGGGGTGGTTTGTATTTTTTTTACAGGTAAAAGAGCTGATTTCTTTGGGGCAATGCCCCACAAAAGGCCCTTTTAAGGGCTATTGGTAGTTTAGTTTAGACTAGGGTTTTTTTGGGGGGGGGCTTTTTTATTTTGATAGGGCTATTAGATTAGGTGTAAATAGTTTAAATATCTGATCATTTGTTTTTTATTTTGTGTAATTTAGTGTTTAGTGTTAGGTGTTAGTGTAAGACAGGTTAGGTTTTATTTTACAGGTACAAACTTGCCTGTAAAATAAAAATAAACCCTAAGCTAGCTACAATGTAACTATAAGATATATTGTAGCTATCTTAGGGTTTATTTTACAGGTAAGTATTTAGTTTTAAATAGGAATTATTCAGGTAATAATAGGAATTTATATTTAGATTTTTTTGAATTATATTAAAGTTATTGGGTGTTAGGGTTAGACTTAGGTTTAGGGGTTAATACATTTAGTATAGTGGTGGCGACGTTGGGGGCGGCAAATAGGGGGTTAATAAATGTAGGTAGGTGGCGGCGATGTTAGGGGCGGCAGATTAGGGGTAATAATATTTAACTAGTGTTTGCGAGGTGGGAGTGTGGCGGTTTAGGCGTTAATATGTTTATTATAGTGGCGGCGATGTCGGGAGCGGCAGATTAGGGGTTAATATTTTTATTATAGTGTTTGCAAAGCGGGAGGGCCTCGGGCTAGGGGTTAATAGGTAGTTTATGGGTGTTAGTGTACTTTTTAGCACTTTAGTTATGAGTTTTATGCTACAGCTTTGTAGCGTAAAACTCATAACTACTGACTTTAGAATGCGTTACGAATGCTGCGGGATAAACTGTACCGCTCATTTTTTGGCCTCCCTGAAAAAACGTGTAATATCGGCGCTATGAAAGTCCCATTGAAAAAGTGTGCGGTACAGCTGTACGCAAAACTCGTAATCTAGCCGAATACTATTTATATTATCTATACTATCTATTATATCTATACTATTTATACTATCTATACTATATATACTATTTATACTATCTATACTATCTATTATATCTATACTATCTATTCTATCTATACTATTTATACTATCTATACTATTTATACTATCTATCATATATATTCTATCTATACTATTTATACTATCTATACTATCTATTCTATCTATACTATCTATTTTATCTATACTATCTATACTATCTATACTATCTATACTATCTATGCTATCTATTTTATCTATACTATTTATACTATCTGTACTATTTATACTATCTATCTATACTATCTATACTATCTATTTTATCTATTCTATCTATACTATCTATTCTATCTATACTATTTATATTATCTATACAATTTATACTATCTATACTATCTATACTATTTATACTATCTATACTATTTATACTATCTATACTATCTATTTTATCTATACTATTTATACTATCTACACTATCTATTCTATCTATACTATCTATTTTATCTATACTATTTATACTATCTACTATCTATTTTATCTATACTATCTATTTTATCTATACTATCTATACTCTCTATACTCTCTATACTATCTATTCTATCTATGCTATCTATTTTATCTATACTATTTATACTATCTATACTATCTATTTTATCTATAATATCTATACTTTCTATATTTCTCTGTCACAAAAACGTCCGTATTTAGCTACCAGGGTCATCTCTTCACAGGATCACATTGTCCTTATATTGTAAAAAGCTCAGTAAGGTGTTAGAATGTGGTTAAAGGGGATATTGTAACTAACTTAATGCAGGGGGGGGGAAAATTTTGAAATAAATAATTTACAAGCTCAGGTCTCGGGTGGGTGAGGGGCAGGCTTCAGAGATCCTATCTAACTGCTTTAAAGAGTTACAGCATAATGTGAGAAAAGAGCTGCTGAATTAATTAACCCCTACAATGACAGATTGATGCTTGGTCATTTGCATAACCCACTGCTAGTTGTAATATAGTTTTGATTTCATTTTATTAGATATTTGCTTTTGAAAATCCAGTTCTCTCTCTCCCCTGTTTTTTCAGTTTCAAAATGGTGTAGCTTTATGGTTTCCCAGTTTCATTTCCTCAAACTGGTCACTCTACAGACACGATCGCCGGGGTAGGAGTGGGTGGGAGCCCCCAGATCTCCCTCAAGGTGGGACAGTGCTAGTGATGGCTCTGAGCCGTCATTAGCACCAGAGTGGGAAACTCTGTGATGGCTCAGAGCCGTCATTAGCACTCAAAGGGTTAAATGGACATTAAACCCAAACTTTTTTTTCCATGAATCAGATAGAACATACAATTTTAAACAACATTTCAATTTACTTCTATTATCTAATTTGCTACATTCTTTAGATATCCTTTGTTGAAGAAATAGCAATGCACATGGGTGAGCCAATCACACAAGGCATCTATGTGCAGCCACCAAGCAGCAGCTACTGAGCATATTTAGATATGCTTTTCAGCAAATGATATCAAGAGAATGAAGCAAATCAGATAATTGATTAAAATGACATGCTCTTTTAAAATAATGAAAGAAAGAATTTGGGTTTCATGTCCCTTTAACTTTACTATTTTAAAGTGTATTGGATTGGGTTGAGACATTTCTTTGAAATTTGGCACACACACACTTTACATGCATGTTCATAAACATATTTTATATTTCCTATCAGAAATTAAAAAGCATAGAAAATCTGAAATGATGCTACCAACCCCATAGTGTGTAATAATAATAATATAATAATGTAATATATTCTACGGTTGGGGGATTTTAATTCCCCAGTATTGCATTGCTACTGATGGGCCTACCTAAGTATGCTTTTCAACATGGCTACCAAAAGAGAAAAATAAATTTGATAATAGAAGTCAATTTGCAATTTTTTTAAATTGTACACTCTGAATTATGTAAATTTAATTTTGAATTCCATATTCTATTGATACCATTTTAAAACAGCTGCTGTGCGCAAGAAATAACACAAAACAAAACAAAAAATCTAGGGCACTGCCTCCACCCCCACTGGCAGGAGAAGTCTTAAAAGAGTTGTTGCCAATATGTATCTTTTGTTGTGGTTTGAACAAGCCACCTACTGTGATCTGTGCATGTATTCTTGTTATCAAAACCCAGCAGAGTACTGCCAGCTGCGGTGTCCGTGCCCTACCTAGACGTGCCAAGGATCACACAGTGGCCCACGCAGGACATGTCACAGGCTGTGAGACCTGGCAAGCACCGCGTCTGTGCCAGGCTGACAAGACAGAGGGCTCTTTGTGCAGAGCAAGTAACCTGTGTATCATCAATGCAGTTTATAAACTGCCTTTCAGTTAACCCTCTCACTACCAGAGGGGCTGCAGAGATGGTAATAAAAATAACATGAAATGTGTTTAACTTGTTATTGAATTGAAATAGTAATGCTGTATCTGTACAGCACTGACGTACTGTTTTATAAGCACATACAAGTTATTGTTTGTGCTCTACAATGGCCCTTTAACCCTTTGAGTGCTACGCACTTTCCCACCTGGGTGCTGATATTATTAAAAAAAAATATATATATATTTTTTGAACAATTTTTTGAACATTTTTTTTCTTTTTCTCAGACCCCCGAGACTTAGGCTGTTGGAAAGGTTAGGTGATTACCTTTCCAACAATGGGTCTTGGGGGCCTGTAGCTTCTTAGATGCCTGAGATACAGGCTTCTAAGCAGCATGCCCCCTCCTCCTATACTTAACATTGTTAAGTATAAATAAAGTTGCGTGGTGACGTCATCACGTTATTGCAAGTGACGTCACCATGCAAAATGGGAAGCCCCGGGGATGTCTGTCACTCTACAGGCACGATCGCTGGGGTAGGAGCGGGTGGGAGCCCCCAGATCTCCCTCAAGGTGGGAGAGTG
Source organism: Bombina bombina (assembly GCF_027579735.1). Classification (NCBI taxonomy): domain Eukaryota; kingdom Metazoa; phylum Chordata; class Amphibia; order Anura; family Bombinatoridae; genus Bombina; species Bombina bombina. The sequence continues at coordinate 58,180,374 of NC_069509.1, forward strand.
CCAGTGACGGCTCTGAGCCGTCATTAGCACCAGAGTGGCAAACTCTGTAACGGCTCAGAGCTGTCATTAGCACTCAAAGGGTTAAAGGGATATGAAACCCACATTTTTCTTTCTTTCATGACTCGGATAGAGCATGCAATTTTAAGCAAGTTTCTCATTTACTCCTATTATCATTTTTTCTTTGTTCTCTTGGTATCTTTATTTGAAAAAGCAGGGATGTAAACTTAGGAGCCAGCACATTTTTGGTTCAGCACCTGGGTAGCACTTGCTGATTGGTGACTAAATGTAGCCACCAATCAACATGCTCTACCCAGGGTGCTGAAAATCTACTACTCATTTGAAGTTCAGACTAAGTGCTATTGCATTGTCTTTTTAACATGTATGTGTTGTTTATGCAAATCTAATGTATTTGCTGCTCCTTTAAAGGGACATTCCAGCCAAAATTGCAATCCACATTGGATACATTTCAGTTTTGAATAGAAACATTTTTGTAATATACAGTACATGTATAATCAAAATGCTTCTAATATAAAAAGCTATAGCTGTTTCATGTGTATTTAAGTATGCACCGTGCACCAGCATTTTAAACTCAGCAGAGCACTTAGAGAGCCTAAAGTGCTTGTACCATCTGATAATGACTCAGTACATGCTCAATTTGTTAATTGCTGGCATGATACAAACCCCACTTGCGCTCTGAGCAACTGCAGTATTTAAAATGCTGGTGCAGTGAGAATATCTAGCTATGCTTCACATGCACGTGCAGAGAAAAATTTTAACACTAAAACAGTGATAACTTTTACTCCAAGGATTTTTGCCAATAAAATATTGCAAATATATTTCTATTCAAAGATGTAATTCATCTATGTGCATTTAAATTTTGACCGGAATGTCCCTTTAATCTTGTCCCTTGTTCAATTAGTCTGTATATATCGTTTATTAAAGCGACAGTAAAGTCAAAAGTATACTTACATGAAGTGGACAAAGCATAACATGTTCCAGTTTGCTTCTATTATCAAATTTGCTTAGTTTTCTTGGTATTCTTTGTTGAAGAGTTACTCTAGGTGATCTCAGGAGCGGGCACGAGTCTTTTGCCATCTGGCAGCGGTGCTTGCAACAAGGTTTATAGCAATGTTATACATAGTTGTAAACACTGCTGCCAGAGAATGATACAGACACTCTATGGCAGCAGAAAATGCAACTATGTATAACATAACTAATAAACATTGTTGCAAACACTAGTGCCAGATAGCTGACTCGTGCATGCTCCTAAGCTTACATAGGAATTACTCTTTAACAAAGCATACTAAGAGAAATAAGCAAATTTGATAATATAAGTAAATTGGAAAGTTGTTTAAATATTCATGATTTAGGTAGAGCATGTAATTTTAAAGGGACAGTGTACACAAATTTTAATATAACTGCATGTAATAGACACTACTATAAAGAAGAATATGCACAGATACTGATCTAAAATCCATTATAAAACCTTTTATAAACTTACTTATAAGCTCCCAGTTTAGCACTGTTGCTTAGGTTAAGCTGGGACACCCACTGAAATGGGCTGGAAAACACATCTGACACTGTGGGGCTTGGTTAGTAGTCTACAAATCATCATAATGTTAATAAAAAATAAGCAAAACTATATATTTTTACATAAACATTCCCAGATGGGCTATATGAAGCGTTCATCTTATCTACAAAACATTTACGCAAAGAAAAATCTAGGGTACAATGTCCCTTTAATTTTGACTTTACTGTCCCTTTAATATTGTGTGCAGTGCAGTACTCCCACCACAGAGGGCGCTGTGGCATTAGTCTAATTGTTTACAGTATGGTTTTTCTGCAGTTTTCTGATACACTGACCTTTAGCAGTGTGAGGTCAGGTGTCAGGTAAGGGAAAGGCTTGAATACCAGGGAGGGTAGTACACAAGGGGTGATAGAGCCAGGCACAATTGCATAATTTGGAACATGTATAATTTTCCCCATGTATATACTTTGGTAAAGGGGTAGATTAGCGTCCCCAATTCGGAAGTTACCACACACAGCCATGGGGGGGGGGCATGGATAGGCTCCCAGTGGCGGTTGCAGCGCCCGGGAACGATATTGGAACAGAACGATCAACTCCACATTTACCTAAACATGTTATATTTTTATTATGGGAATTACTTCAGAAACGTACACATTAATGTGGGAATTACTTCAGAAACGTACACATTACTGTAGGAATTACTTCAGAAACGTACACATTACTGTAGGAATTACTTCAGAAACGTACACATTACTGTAGGAATTACTTCAGAAACGTACACATTACTGTAGGAATTACTTCAGAAACGTACACATTACCGTAGGAATTACTTCAGAAACGTACACATTACTGTAGGAATTACTTCAGAAACGTACACATTACTGTAGGAATTACTTCAGAAACGTACACATTACTGTAGGAATTACTTCAGAAACGTACACATTACTGTAGGAATTACTTCAGAAACGTACACATTACTGTAGGAATTACTTCAGAAACGTACACATTACTGTAGGAATTACTTCAGAAACATACACATTACTGTGGGAATTACTTCAGAAACGTACACATTACTGTAGGAATTACTTCAGAAACGTACACATTACTGTGGGAATTACTTCAGAAACGTACACATTACTGTAGGAATTACTTCAGAAACGTACACATTACTGTAGGAATTACTTCAGAAACGTACACATTACCGTAGGAATTACTTCAGAAACATACACATTACTGTGGGAATTACTTCAGAAACGTACACATTACTGTAGGAATTACTTCAGAAACGTACACATTACTGTAGGATTTACTTCAGAAACGTACACATTATCGTAGGAATTACTTCGGAAACATACACATTACTGTGGGAATTACTTCAGAAACGTACACATTACTGTAGGAATTACTTCAGAAACGTACACATTACTGTAGGAATTACTTCAGAAACGTACACATTACCGTAGGAATTACTTCAGAAACATACACATTACTGTGGGAATTACTTCAGAAACGTACACATTACTGTAGGAATTACTTCAGAAACGTACACATTACTGTAGGATTTACTTCAGAAACGTACACATTATCGTAGGAATTACTTCGGAAACATACACATTACTGTGGGAATTACTTCAGAAACGTACACATTACTGTAGGAATTACTTCAGAAACGTACACATTACTGTGGGAATTACTTCAGAAACGTACACATTACCGTAGGAATTACTTCAGAAACGTACACATTACCGTAGGAATTACTTCAGAAACGTACACATTACTGTAGGAATTACTTCAGAAACGCACAAATTACTGTAAGAATTACTTCAGAAATGTACACATTACCGTAGGAATTACTTCAGAAACGTACACATTACCGTAGGAATTACTTCAGAAACGTACACATTACTGTAGGAATTACTTCAGAAACGTACACATTACTGTAGGAATTACTTCAGAAACGTACACATTACTGTAGGAATTACTTCAGAAACGTACACATTACTGTAGGAATTACTTCAGAAACGTACACATTACCGTAGGAATTACTTCAGAAACGTACACATTACTGTGGGAATTACTTCAGAAACGTACACATTACTGTAGGAATTACTTCAGAAACGTACACATTACTGTAGGAATTACTTCAGAAACGTACACATTACTGTAGGAATTACTTCAGAAACGTACACATTACCGTGGGAATTACTTCAGAAACGTACACATTACCGTAGGAATTACTTCAGAAACGTACACATTACTGTAGGAATTACTTCAGAAACATACACATTACCGTAGGAATTACTTCAGAAACGTACACATTATCGTAGGAATTACTTCAGAAACGTACACATTACCGTAGGAATTACTTCAGAAACATACACATTACTGTGGGAATTACTTCAGAAACGTACACATTACTGTAGGAATTACTTCAGAAACATACACATTACTGTAGGAATTACTTCAGAAACGTACACATTACCGTAGGAATTACTTCAGAAACGTACACATTACTGTAGGAATTACTTCAGAAATGTACACATTACCATAAGAATTACTTCAGAAACGTACACATTACCGTAGGAAGTACTTCAAAAACGTACACATTATCATGGGAATTATTTCTGAAACGTACACATTACCGTAGGAATTACTTCAGAAACGTACACATTACCATGGGAATTATTTCAGAAACGTACACATTACCGTAGGAATTACTTCAGAAACGTACACATTACCGTAGGAATTACTTCACAAACATACACATTACCATGGGAATTACTTCAGAAACGTACACATTACCGTGGGACTTACTTCAGAAACGTACACATTACTGTGGGAATTACTTCAGAAACGTACACATTACCATGGGAATTTCTTCAGAAATGTACACATTACCATGGGAATTACGTCAGAAACGTACCCATTACCACGTGAATTACTTCAGAAACGTACACATTACCATGGGAATTACTTCAGAAACGTACACATTACCGTGGGAATTACTTCAGAAATGTACACATTGCCGTCGGAATTACTTCAGAAACGTACATATTACCGTTGGAATTTCTTCAGAAACGTACACATTACCATGGGAATTACTTCAGAAACGTACACATTACAGTGGGAATTACTTCAGAAACGTACACATTACTGTAGGAATTACTTCAGAAATGTACACATTACCGTAGGAATTACTTCAGAAACGTACACATTACCGTGGGACTTACTTCAGAAACGTACACATTACCGTGGGAATTACTTCAGAAACGTACACATTACCGTGGGAATTACTTCAGAAATGTACACATTGCCGTGGGAATTACTTCAGAAACGTACATATTACCATGTGAATTACTTCAGAAACGTACACATTACCGTGGGAATTACTTCAGAAACGTACACATTACCGTGGGAATTACTTCAGAAACGTACACATTACCAAGGGAATTACTCAGAAAGTAAACATGAGGATGGGGCGGCATGGATAGGTTGCCAGCGGCGGCTGCGACACCCGAGGCAGGTATTGGAACAGATCAAATTTTCCAATATTGTTCCCGGCCGCCGCAACGCTCTGTTCGAATTTCCGCAACCGTCGCTTGGAACCTTCCGAATTTGGGACGGGACGCTAAACTACACCTTTACCCAGACATTTCATGTTCTGGAACTGGAATTCACAGAACATACAGATTTACTGGAGCATTAGTCATTTGCTCACAATAACTGCTGCAGCAAAGATAAATACATGAATAGCTACCTACCTCATAAAATGACTTCCCAGCAGCCCCAAGACAGTAGTTATCAGGGTAAACATATATCAATTTCAGGCTGTGTAACATCTCTATTAATAGGGTGCTTTGTGGTGTCCTGCTTTCCAGATGCTGAAGGGTTAATAAATTAACCCTCTCTTATTTTGGTACTTGCTGTAAAGTTATTCTTCCTATGCCAGTTGTGTGCTTGAGAGTAAGGGATGTGATGAGGAGCTCGATGCTAGGACCTGCATTAAACAAACATTAAACACTTTGTTTAATTGTATGTAGTAAAAAACTTTGCAATATACTTTATTTATTTTGTTCCCTTTTCATGTAATTATTTTCTGAATATTGTGGACTTCCCAAATTTCTGTTAAAAGTGAAAGTACAGACACAACTGTAATCCTTGCAGTCATTGGTTGCACACGCTTGTAAGCCACTTATAACTGTACCTAATTGGCTTTAGCAGAAAAAAAAACTAAATTACAATATGGCGGCACCCCCTGTTTTATGCACATTAGAATGTTACCCTTATTTTTTCAATACTTAATAAAACTGTAATTTAAAATAAATAAATACATGTATATATTAATCTTAAGCTAATATTTGCACTGAATACATAATTATATTGTAAATGTTTTATTTAGAGTTTAATGTCCCTTTAAAGGGCTATAACAGTGCATAAAGAAAATACTCTAATATTTTAGAGAAATTTTCTATTGCACTATTACTTGCATAAAAACCATGGTGTAGCCACTAGTGAACAGCTAACTCCCAGTAGTGCATTGCTGCTGCAGCTGAGGATATGTACATAATCTTTTTAACAAAGTTACTCAAGAGAACAAAGTAGAACTGAATTTAAAAAAATACATTCTCTATCTGAATCAGGAAGTTTAATCTTTCCTGTCCCTTTAAGCAATCAATATGGGGGTTGATATGAGTGGGCGGGGCTATGTAAAGTGACGCCTGGATTTTTTTTTTTTTTTCAAAAGTTGCCAACTATGTACTGTATATAGAACATGCATGTATACAATGTAGGTATTCAGGATATATGTTTGTATGTGTATAGTATATATGCGATTAGGTATAAATTAAGCATGTAAGTATGTGTGCATAGTGTGGGTACTGAGCAATGTATGTGTTTATTTTGTATATTATGTGTGTGTGTTTGTGCATTTGTGTGCATGTCTGTGAATATATTTATTCGATTGTGTGAGAGTGACAGACAGACAAAGCTAAGTCATCTCGTTATATACAGAAAGAAGCAATGTAAGTCAGTTAGAGCAATCTTGCTTTGAGTGGATGTCTCCCTTGTTATGTATCATATCAAAGTAATTAAAATGATAGTAAATCCTAGCGTTTGTGAAATGCTAGGATTTAGCAGTGCAACAAATAAAGGGGACTTTCAGTCATGAAGTATAAAATACTTTATGCTGAAAGTTCCTTTATTTGTCTGCAGCGTTCACCACGCTCAGCACTTCACGCCACCCGTAGCCGAACGCTATTTTTCAATGAGGTGACGTTTCCACCTCTTAGCCAATAGCCATGCCGCTGGCATTATGCCGGATAGCTAGCATGCTATTGGCTAAGATCACCTCACTGCAAAATAGCTCAGTGCGGCATATGCTGCAGGCAAATAAAGGAACTTTCAGTTTTAATATTTTATCCCCTTTATTTGTTGCACTGGTAAATCCTAACGTTTCCAAAACGCTAGGATTTACTATCACTTTAAGTGAATTTTTGGAATTTGGCTCCAGTGAATTAATACATGTGATTTATTAGTGATTCCCACACCATTCCCTTTTACAACCACAATGGCAAGTGTGTAATGTATAGCTACCAGCCTGTCCTATACAATATATCATATGTTTTGTTAGGGTGGATCCTGATATACTGAGATGAGTTTGCCTTGAGGCATCTAGAAAGGGTGGGGACCGCAGGGTACGTTCAGCACAGGCGGCTGTATATCTTATTTGTAATACTCTATTGTTCTTGTCACGTATGATATTACAGGTTAGCATATAGAATACCCTGCAGAGGTCTTGTACAACACCAGCAGATACCATGATCTCACTACATCTAGAAAGTCGTTCATCTCTGAACAAGGAAAAACAACCCCAGACGTATATTGTGTCTGGTGAGCCAATAACAAGAGGCATATTTGTAGAGCCACCAATCAGCCGCTAGCTCCCAGTAATGAATTGCTGCTCCTGAGCCTATGTCCGTATTAGCTTTAACAAAGGATACCAAGAAAACAAAGGAAATTAGGAAACAGAAGTAAATTGGAAAGTTGTTAAAAATTGTATGCTCTGAATCATGATATAAAATATGTGGGTTTAATGTCCATTTAAATACTTATATTTTCAGTTTAAATGTCAGATTGTAAAGGAGCAGAGGCAGCTTAGATACATACAGGAGCAGATCTACTCAACCAACGGCCCTGAACCAAAATATGTTTGGGCCCCTAAAGGTAACTCAGAAGTAAACAATAGTAATAATATACATGCTGCTCTGTATAATGATTTTGAAGATAGAAAGATATAGAGATAGAATTAGATTGATAATAGAGATAGATAGATAATAGGAATAGATAGATAATAGAAATAGATAATAAAAATAGATAATAGAAATAGATAGATAATATAAAGATAGATAGATACTAGAGAGATAGATACTAGAGAGATAGATAGATAGATGATAGAGATAGATAATATATAGATAGATAGATACTAGAGATAGATAGATAATAGAAATAGATAGATAATATATAGATATCTAATATATAGATAGATAATATAAAGATAGATAGATAGATGGTAGATAGATTGATAGATAATATATAGATAGATAGAATGATAGATGGATAATATAAAGATAGATGATAGATAGATAGATAGATAGATAATATATAGATTATAGATAGATAGATAGATAGATAATATATAGATAAATAGATCATATATATAGATAGATAATATATAGATAGATAATGTAAAGATAGATGATAGATAGATAAATAGATAATATATAGATAGATAGATAAGATATAGAAAGATAGATAGATAATATATAGATAGATAGAGATAGCTAGACCTGCAACCTGCACTAATAAAAGGCTCCCTGCATTAGGATTGTACAGCTTTATGTATTGACCTGCTGCTATCGCCCCCCCCCCCACCAGTCCTGGTGCCACTGCACCTACTAGACCAATCGTTGTTCCACCCTTGGATACATACATTATACACTGTGCTTTGTTATATCATGTTAGTTTGTGATATTGTACAAAACAGGTTTTCTTCATTATGCTACAATTTCACATCTACGTTTTTACAATACAAATGAAATAATATATTCTGGACCAGGAGATCACAAGACTTTTGTGTGGTTTCTCATTTCCCTCTCAGCCAGGGGTGATAACAAAAGCTGAAGTTGAATGAACTATAAGTGTTTTACACAAGCGTAATTTGCACCACTTTCATGATTCAGATATAGCAGCAATATTAAGCAACTTTCTAATTTACTCCTATTATCAATTTTTTTCGTTCCTTTGGTATCTTTTTTTGAAAAAGCAGGAATGTAAGCTTAGGAGACGGCCCATTTTTGGTTCAGTACCCTGGATAGCGCTTGCTGAATGGTGGCTGCATTGAAAAATCAAAATTCAAAAGTGCATGGGTGGATTTGAATTTTAAAAAGCATTTTGCAATATTCGTCTATTAGCAAAAATTCTTCAAGTAAAAATGATTACTGTTTTTCAGCGGCATACACACATATGCAGTGAGGGCCCGTGCACTAGCATTCAAGTTCAGAGAGCGAGCTGGCAGTGGTGTGTATTGTGCTGTAAGATTTAATTTATTTCATACAAGCCGCTGACTCTCTTGAGTGCATGGTGCCTTTCAGCATATTTGCGTATGTGACACAGAAAAAAACTGTAATAATTTTACTAAAAACATTTTTGGTAATGGAAATATATTGCAAAAATGCTTCTATTTAACATTTATAGGACCACTAAACACAGTAATCAATAAATGAATAATAAAAAGACAACGCAAAAGCACTTAGCTTGAATTATAAATGAATAGTAGATTTTTTTCTGACAAATATCAAATTTAGTTAGATTTTCCTACCTAATGCATCATGTGACAGCCATCAGCCAATCACAATATGCATATATGTAGCTCCTGTGAATATTGTACATGCTCATTGGGAGATAGTGCCTCAGAAAGTGTTAATATAAAAAGATTGGGCACGTTGAAATAGTGGAAGTGAAGTTGTTTAAAATTGTGTGCTCTATCTGAATCATGAAAGTTTTATTTTGTATCGACTATCCCTTTATATTCACCCATGCACATTTACTTTTTGAGCTTTCTATCCCTTTAATTAAAGAAGGTTGATGATGCAGAAAAATGAGTCCCTGTGTTAAAGTGAAGGTAAAGTAAAACGTTGTGTAGTAAATAAATAAATATATCAATGCAAAGTAATAGTACTTTCATTCATCAGTATTATTATATCGCAATATTACCTTAGTTATAGTATATTATATTCATTGCTCCGGCTCCCTTAAAATCAACCTGTTTATCTTTTTTTTTCTTCTAAACAACGATCACGTTGTTGTAAGAGCCAATTGATTCTTTGGCCGTTAGGCGGCCGTCAATTGACGTAAGCATGGTTTCGGCCAATATGCGCATGCGTAGCATTTTGTGGTTCTTTGCGGCCAAGCGAGCGCGTCCACGTTTCGCGCATGCGCACTACCAAATTTATTTGACTAGCACAGTGAAAGCTCAGCGCAACACGAACGGATACTAGAGGGAAACATCGCTCATTATAATAATACGGTAATTTTTGGTAATATCGGTAAGTGCCCGACACAGACCGCGATTAACGCAATGTTGCCAGTGTAGTACGGATGCGCATGTGCGGTGAGTAGACGTTCGATGTGTACGAGCTTGGATGACACGTATAGAGCGGGTGGGACCGATCTATACGTCACTGTGTCTGAAATCCAGAAATGCGAGATGGGAGGAGATTCGCAGGCAACGGTAGATAAAATTTACTTTTAAAAGTATATGAATAATAATAGTTTTATTAAAAAAAAATACTAGCGACTTGATTTAACACTATAAAAGGAATATAAATATTAAATATCAATGAGCAAAATTTACCTTCACTTTAAAAAAAGATTGGTTTTGCGTGCAAACTCAGATTGTATTATGTTTCGCACATTCATACGTAAATCATACTGACAAACTTCCCAAAAAAGTAAACCCCTTCTAAATAGTATAGATACCCTCTGCACTAGACATTTACAAAACGTGCATCAAGATAATGAGAAAGTCACATGACTTTTATTATACAAACAGAAATCTCGTTAATCAAATGATTGGTGAGCAAATATGACCAATGACAAAGCTCATGTTTGCTGTTACCTAGGAAGCAGAGTTACAGCTTCAATACAACTGACTGTGGGATCAAGTTCACATTTTTATTATGTTTCTAACAATGCATCCATCTTTTATACGTTTCTATGTCATTCTGTTTATATTAAGAGTCCATTTGCAGGAATTCAAGTCCAAAACCAGTGCATTTAAAGTGATATAAACGTGCTAGTATGTTAGTGCATGTCATTAATGTACTGTTTGTTGCTTGCACATATTTATGTGTTTAATGCCTGCAAAGGAGTTAAACACATATTTAAAGGGAGTTAGCTGTACACATCTGGTGAGTCAATGACAAGAGGCATATGTGTGTAGCCACCAATCACCAGTAGGGTTTCTAAATGTCCAATATTCAAGTGGACAGTCCAGTATTTCAGCAGATTGTACAGTAAAATCTATACAAAATATAGGACACCTAAAAATGAATTTCCTAGTGTGGCAGTTTAAAGGCCCCATATGCCTCTATGCATTACAAATATGACCCAGAAAGTAGTGACACTGTTCATGCACTGCTCTATATATTACTGGCAGCCAGGGTAAGTAAGAGAAAGTCACTGTCTTACGTGTTGCTGGCAGTCAGGTGTTAAAACACTGCTCTGTACATGAAGCCATTGGGGTAAAATCTCTGCTCTGTAATGCCTGCAAAGGAGTTAAACACATATTTAAAGGGAGTTAGCTGAACACATCTGGTGAGTCAATGACAAGAGGCATATGTGTGTAGCCACCAATCACCAGTAGGGTTTCTAAATGTCCAATATTCAAGTGGACAGTCCAGTATTTCAGCAGATTGTACAGTAAAATCTATACAAAATATAGGACACCTAAAAATGAATTTCCTAGTGTGGCAGTTTAAAGGCCCCATATGCCTCTATGCATTACAAATATGACCCAGAAAGTAGTGACACTGTTCATGCACTGCTCTATATATTACTGGCAGCCAGGTTAAGTAAGAGAAAGTCACTGTCTTACGTGTTGCTGGCAGTCAGGTGTTAAAACACTGCTCTGTACATGAAGCCATTGTGGTAAAATCTCTGCTCTGTGTTTTTCACTATTTGTTTAATATCCAAGAGGACAACATCACAGCTCGGTTGTGACAAATATTTGTGGTGGGCAAGGGTGGCGCAGAAAGCAGAGGGACCATTGTGGGACACCACCTGCCACGTGTGCTCAGTCACTTATAGGTCATCCAGTATTTTTGTGTAAGACAGCTAGCATCCCTAATCACAGCTAGCTCCCAGTAGTGCACTGCGGCTCCTCAGCCTATCTAGATATGCTTTTCAAAAAACAATCAAGAGAATCAAATTTGATAAAATGACACGCTCCATCTGACCCATGAATGTATAATATTGACTGTCATGTCCCTTTAATGGCTTATAAATAAGCTGTGGCTAGCAGGCAATAGCTTGGGTAGACAAATAAGTCACATATAGACTCTCTAGTGTCGTGGCTCAGCCGATTGTCGTGGCTTTAACTTAGCAGCTGTGATCTCATTCAAGTTCTATGTTTTGTTGTTGACTTAGTTTTTTAAAGAGACATTCATCAGTATAATTTTTATATTTGTATTATCAGTTCAGGTCTGCATTTCTTACAGAAGCGCATACATAAGTGTTTTAGAAAGTGTTAGCAAATCCTCTTGAAAAGCTTTTTGAATATCCTATGCTATACATCCTATGGTTTGACCTCTGATCCACAAGGATGGCTATAAATAAGCTCTTGCATTCTCTAAGCAATCATTCTGTAGCATTTTGCAGGGGCAGTGTTTAAAATGAAACATGGCAGATCATGTTTAAAGTTAATTTAGCGTCACTTTAACTATGTTTTCCACAGATCCATTTGAAGGAGATTCTGTCATTAAAGGGACACTGTACCCAATTTTTTATTTTGTAATTCAGAAAGAGCATGCAATTTTAAGCAACTTTCTAATTTACTCCTATTATCAATTTTTCTTCGTTCTTTTGCTATCTTTATTTGAAAAAGAAGGCATTTAAGTTTTTTTGGTTCAGTACTCTGGACAGCACTTTTTTTATTGGTGGATGAATTTATCCACCAATCAGCAAGGTCAACCCAGGTTGTTCACCAAAAATGGTCCGGCATCTAAACTTACATTCTTGCATTTCAAATAAAGATACCAAGAGAATGAAGAAAATTTGTAAATAGGAGTAAATTTGTTGCTTAAAATTTCATGCTCAATCTGAATCACGAAAGAAATTTTTTGGGTACAGTGTCTATATCTACAGTATCGGGATGAGCCCAACACCTGATATCCCGCACATCAAACGAGAAATGCTAGCAAAGCGCAAAAACAATAATTGCAATGGCAACACTTCAGAAAATGTATTTGTAGTATATTTGGATGTCTGTTTTGTTCTGGTAAAATAGTCTCGGCGAATAAAACCAAAGGCGTCTTGGTAATCTCGCAGGCGCAAATGAAGAGCTGTTGGGAGCGTTATAGATACGTGGTGGGGATATTTTTCCTAAACTTAAACCGAGCATGCAGAATTCATACAGGCTCCGTCGCCCTTGTAAAATATCTCACTTGCGGCCCATGTCTCCCTATTTCAAACCAGAAGAGTTGAAATGGTCATCAATGAATTTTCAACATGTTCTTGCATTTATAACGGGGCACTTCAACAACCTCACAAGTAGGTGCGGGACCGGCTCAACAATGGACCCAGGCAGCACTTGACAAGGGGCAGCACTTCAGTGAGTGAGTGAGTCAGTCAGTCACTGTCAGACCCAGACCACTCCTGCCCTCTGTCTCCGTGGGGGAAGTCACAGGCTCCCAGCAGCATAACCTCATCATGCACAGACACAGAACTGGTCAGGGGCGACATTCAAGATGGAACAAGGGCATATCTTCCCTAATTTACTTCCCACTTATTGCGCAATTGTGCATAAGCATTGGGTGCATGCAGGTAGGCAGGCTTAGTAAGGTCAGCAGCCAGGCAAGTAGGTTTATATGCTAATCAGTAATGTTACTACTGGGAGGCGTCATTGCATTCTTGGACCCAGGCAGCACAATTTCTTGAGCTGAGTAGGTGTGTGCATTCCGACCATTTGTAATTATTCGAATGCAGAAGAATTGGCCGCTAGAAGCATTCAGCTCTTTTAGGAGCAGTATTTCTTGTAAAAGTTCAACACTAAGATCAGGATTTGCACACATCTTAGTGTGTTGAACTTTTGCAAGAAGAAATATGGCTCCTGAAAAGAGCTGAATGCTGCTAATGGCCGGTTCTTCTACATTCAGATCATCACAAATGATCGGAATGCACGTGCGTAATCACAAGCATCTGTGATTATAGCCCAGTTTCAGCATCCTTTTATTTCATACCGCTGAACTGATAAGTGTTTTAAAGTTTAGTTGTGTCTTGTTTCATCGGGTTTTGATTTACATGTGGCAGCTATAGAATATAAATCTGGGAGTGCGAGCAAACACCCAGCATGCATCTGTGCATGAACTAGGGAACTGGGGCATAAGTAATGGCGACCGATGGGTGGAGTCAACATGGGGAGGCTTAGTTATTTGTTTTATGTGGGTGGCGGCTTGAGATTTAGGGGTGTGGCAAGGCATAGAGTGACGGCTGCAGGGAGGCGCAGTTTTTACCCTCTTCCTCATCCCAACCAATTAGTGCTTCCAGTCTACAAATATAGCCTTGATTAAAGGGACATTTAAAAAGCACATGGTAAAAATGATTACATTTTAAAAGGAAAATGGATAATCATCTGCTGAATTAAAAAACAATTGTTTTGTTGCTATGTTTGTGGGGCGTGCAAGCTGTCTGAGTTGTTCTTATCAGCCAGTAATTTGTCTCTAGGGATCATTTTTGCACAAATATGCAGTTCCTTGAAATTTCATTATTATTATTATTATTATTATTAATTTTAACAGTTTTTCACAAAACTTTTATATTCTCAATAGATTTGTATTTAGTTTATTATCTCTATAAATCAATATGAACAATGCTGATAATTTGTGTTTTTTCTTCATTTGCAAAACATAATTTTATTTAAAGGGACAGGAAACCCAATTTGTTTTCTTTCATGATTCAGACAGAGAATACAATTTTAAACAACTTTCCAATTTACTTCTATTATCTAATTTGCTTCATTCTTTATGGATCCTTTGTTGAAAAGCATACATAGGTAGGCTCAGTCAGCACCTGGGTGCTATTTGCTGATTGGTGACTGCACCACCAAAATTTGCATGTTGCTCTATCTGAATCATGAAAAAAAAATTGGGTTAATTGTCCCTTTTTAGATACTGGAGACTGAATGAATGTGCTGTATGTCTCTTTGGAAAACTGCATCACACGACTAACCAAGTAAATTCATCCCTGGGTTTTTGCTTACTTTGCATATTGAAATTTATGGTTACCCTAGGCTTCTGCCTGCTTTGTATATTGCAAAATATGGTCACCCCTAAACTTCTGACTGGTTTCATATTGAAAACTATGGTTACCCTTAGACTTCTGCATGCTTTGCATATAGAAATACATGGTTACCCCTAGGCCTCTGCCTGCTTTTCATATTGAAAAAATATGGTACCTCCTAGGCTTCTTTGTGCTTTGTGTATTTCAACATATGGTCATGCCCTAGGCTTCAGCCTTTGCATGTTGAAAAAATATGGCTCTATATTTCACTTACCTGTTTTTCAAAAAAGTATAATTTTGAATCTTTTTTCAGAGTATTGTATTAAAGCTTTCATTCAAATGGAACAATATGTACATTAGTAAGGAATGAAAGTTACTTAGGTCCTTGTATGATACAGTGCACATCCTGGTAAAAGTGGGTTTAGCAGGTAAAGTGCTTTCAGAGTGTATGTATTATTGTATTAGAGAAAGCATTGCTATTCTGTTGATCAAGGACAGATTCTTATACAACAGCAATTACTGCTTGCCACGTGCACTGCACCACCAGAGGGGTGGGCTAATCACTGCATGTCAGGGAGGAATCAGTGTAAATGCCAGTAACGCAGCGTGAAACGCGTGAGTACTAGACATGTCTGAATATTTATCAGTCCATTGCACAGCTGTTTGATCTTCAAAAACTTAACTCCTTGACTGCCAAAGAGGGCTTCACTATATTGCTAGGGTTATCAGCTGTTCTCTGCAAAAATACTGGGCAACTATTGGTTGATCTGGAGATAATGATACAGCCTCAAATTTAACCTTTTTTGTGTAAAGCCCCTGCCAGTTATATGCCCCTACAAGTAGCCAAAAAAAACTAAATCGGGTTTTAGATTGGACCCCATGAGTTAAAGAGATATGAAAGTGAGGAATGTGACTTTCATGATTCAGACAGAGCATGCAATTTTAAAAGATTTTTCATTTTTCTTCTATTATCACATTTAATTCATTCTCTTTGTATCCTTTGTTGACAAACATATCTAGGTAGGCTGAGGAGCAGCAATGCTCTAATGGGAGCTAGCTGCTGATTGGTGACTGCACATATATACCCTTTGTCATTGGCTCACCAGATGTGGTCAGCTAGCTCCCAGAAGTGCATTGCTGCTCTGGAGCGGATCTTAGCTATGTGTTGTTTAACGCTTTTGCAGGGGTTAAATACATAGTTATATGCCAGCAATTGTGCAATAAGAAAATGCTCTGACACATAACAGTATTTTGTTTTTACATCTTCACATCCCTTTAATTCTATAAAGTCCCTACACATTGATAAGAAAGGGGAAGAAAAAATATTTAAAATCTCCTCTTAACCAATAATATAAAGGGGAGAGTTTAGTACAAAAATGACATTCTGTAATTCATTCATTAATGTTTCATTTTTGCATCAGTGACCCTAGATTTGCAAATGTGTTAAACACATAGATAAAATCCAGCTTGGTTGCTGCAAGTCTTGCACTTTTTTAGCAGGACACAGTAATTGGCATGATAGGACACAGTTTATTGGATGGTTGCGTGACTATCATTCCTGATTGGTTGACAGGCAGTTTCCTGCTCCGGAGCTGCAAACCTTACGCCTTTGGAGTGGTACTTTATTTGTGTGTTTATCTTTTTAATTCATAACATGCAAATTAATAAATTCATGTTTGTAGTGTGATCTGGACTTTATTTTGTAAGTTTTTTTAAACATAAAAGCAATGTGGGTTATTAACATTGGAACACATGCAAGATTTAACACTAAACAAAATAGAGACTAAAATGTGTTCAACTGCTCTGAGTTTTTGTCATTAAAAAAAGTCTAAAAATCCTTTCAAAAACTGCCAGAAAAATGTATTCTGATTGATTGATTGCTCCCAACTGTCCCGGATTTTGTGGGAGTGCTGCAAATATTCCAGTTTCCAGTCTGAAATTAGGGACTGCCCTGGCTCTGCCCATGAAATACCCTGACTATGCCCACCCCTGCCCACAGCATTCACACTACCTGCCTCTCCTGTCATGGCTACACCCATAAAACATCAGTGGGCTATAACCATAAGTAGGCTCTTACCTCTCGGTCCCGGAAAACATCTAGTAGACAGTGTCAGGTGTGAATGGAATAGCAGTGTCTTCATGCAGAATTTGCATTGCAGCAGAACTGCATACAAAATCAATGTTTTAAAATAATTTAAAACTCTTATGTTGTTACAAAAATGTGTTGTTTGGCAGTCTTAGGACACACCATTCAAAAATCCTCTTGAAAGTTGTTTATCTTCCTATGATGTGGCCAGTTAGAAATATATATAAATTGCCTTCTTTATATATCAACCAATCATGGTGCAGCATGAACGAGTTCTGCATTCCACAGAGTTAAATTACAGCTGAAGAAGGCAAAATAAATTATTGTATTTTTATTTTAATTGTAAATAATTAGGTATTTTATGTCAAACAACAATTTTAGTGTAATATCCCTTTTTAATCTGTTGACTATAATGAAAGCAAGGTCATGCTGTATTTTACAAAAGTTAAAAGGACATGGAACACCTTTTTTCTTTCACAATTTAGATAGAGCATACAATTGTAAATAACTTCACAATTTACTTCTATAATCTAATTTGCTTTGCTCTCTTGGTATCCTTTGTAGAAAAGCATACCTAGGTAGACTCAGACGCAGCAATGCACTACTAGAAGCTAGCTGCTGATTGGTGGCTGCACATATATGCCTTTTTGTGATTGTCTCACCTATGTTCAGCTAGTTCCCAGTTGTTTAACAATGCATGGTCCATCTGAATCTTGAAAGAAAAAAATGGATATGTCCCTTTAAGAAAAAACAAAACTCTTGTTTGCATAAGTGATGGAGAAAATATTTGTATTTGTTATCATAAAAAATGTAAGTTTTAACATTTGCCATTTTACATTTATGCCTACAGTCAGGCATAATCTAGTTTCAAGACCACGTGTTCTATTAAATGCTAATTTCCCATGCGCATATAACATATATATACTTTAAGACAAACACTGACCTAGGAGTTATGTTTCCGTGGCAACTTTCCATAGGCAATTAACCTTTTTTTTGATGATGTTCAAAAATGCAACAAGAAATTATCATAAAATGCTTCTCTCTCCTTCAGCCAAGAACACTTCAAAATAAAATGCCCCAAAATATACAAAGTACAAAAAAAATCAAATCAAATAAATACATTAAAAAAAATCCAGGGCATGACTATTTACTTCTGGAACCTATTTGTGGGTCTACATAAAATAACAGTTGTCTGATTTCTAAAAGATGCGTAGTTGGCTCCTTTCTGGTTCTTTGATTTGATGGAATTTTGTGAAGTCATAATGTAAAAGACACTTGTTTCATATCCGACTCAAAGCCTTAGAATATCATTTTCTTATGGTATTTCTAGTAGGGTTACCAGTTGTCTTGCACAGAAATACCGATGGCCAGGAGGCGATGAGGAGGCGAAAGGAGGGTGAGGTTCCACAATGGTCGCCTCCACAAATCTGTGCTCTCCTGCTCTCTACACAGTTTTTTCACAACTGCTAGCAACACACACTATTCAGTGATTTTACCCCTCAGCTGCCAGTAGCACATCAAAATGCAGTAATATAATTCCCTCATGGCTTCTGCTAACAAATAAAACAGTGATTTTATTCCTCAGCTGCCAGTAGCACATCAAAATGCAGTAATCTGATTCCCTCATGGCTTCTGCTAACAAATAAAACAGTGATTTTATTCCTCAGCTGCCAGTAGCACATCAAAATGCAGTAATATGATCCCTAATGGCTTCTGCTAACAAATAAAACAGTGATTTTATTCCTCAGCTGCCAGTAGCACATCAAAATGCGGTAATATGATCCCTCATGGCTTCTGCTAACAAATAAAACAGTGATTTTACTCCTCAGCTTCCAGTAGCACATCAAAATGCAGTAATATGATCCCTTGTGGCTTCTACTAACAAGTAAACAGTGATTTTACTCCTCAGCTGCTAGTAGCAGATCAAAATGCAGTAATATGATCCCTTGTGGCCTCCACAAATCTGTGCTCTCCTGCTCTCTACACAGTTTTTTCACAGCTGCTAGCAACACACACTATTCAGTGATTTTACCCCTCAGCTGCCAGTAGCACATCCAAATGCAGTAATATGATCCCTCATGGCTTCTGCTAACAAATAAAACAGTGATTTTACTCCTCAGCTTCCAGTAGCACATCAAAATGCAGTAATATGATCCCTCATGGCTTCTGCTAACAAATAAAACAGTGATTTTATTCCTCAGCTGCCAGTAGCACATCAAAATGCAGTAATATGATCCCTCGTGGCTTCTGCTAACAAATAAAACAGTGATTTTACTCCTCAGCTTCCAGTAGCACATCAAACTGCAGTAACATGATCCCTTGTGGCTTCTACTAACAAATAAACAGTGATTTTACTCCTCAGCTGCTAGTAGAAGATCAAAATGCAGTAATATGATCCCTTGTGGCCTCCACAAATCTGTGCTCTCCTGCTCTCTACACAGTTTTTTTACAGATGCTAGCAACACACACTATTCAGTGATTTTACCCCTCAGCTGCCAGTAGCACATCAATAATGCAGTAATATGATCCCTCATGGCTTCTGCTAACAAATAAAACAGTGATTTTACTCCTCAGCTGCTAGTAGCAGATCAAAATGTAATAATATGATGATGATCTCTTGTGGCTTCTACTAACAAATAGACAGTGATTTTACCCCTCAGCTGCCAGTAGCACATCAAAATGCAGTAATATGATCCCTAATGGCTTCTGCTAACAAATAAAACAGTGATTTTACTCCTCAGCTGCCAGTAGCATATCAAAATGCAGTAATATGATCCCTCATGGCTTTTACTAACACATAAAACAGTGATTTAACCCCTCAGCTACCAGCAGCACAGCAAAATGCAGAAATATGATCCATCATGGTGTCTACTAACAAATAAAACAGTGATTTGACCCCTCAGCTGCCAGCAGCACATCAAAATGCAGTAATATGATCCCTCATGGCTTCTACCAAAAAATAAAACAGTGTGTTTACTCCTCAGCTGCCAGTGGCACAACAAAATGCAGTAATATGATCCCTCATGGCTTCTACTAACAAATAAAACAGTGATTTTACTCCTCAGCTTTTAGTAGCAGAGCAGTGATGCTGCCCCATTTGGTCGCCATTTTAGAAAGTCTTATACAATATTTATAAAGGTCTGAAATCCTTCATAAATGTAGCCATGCTTGTGGATTTTTTAAAATAAATGTATATTTTAGTGTCCACGTAATTGTCCTGTTAAATACTGGACACCTGGCAACCCTAATTTGTATCCATGTATAAAAAAACTGTGATTTGCAGGGCTTTGATACTGCCTAAAAGTCCAGGTATAAACCCTTGAAAAACTTGGTGGATTTTTTGTTGTTCCTGTTTTACATTTTTTTGTGGTTATCAGAATCCACTTGTGCATTTTTAGACTCCCTACAGGATTTGTATTCACACTGACAATTAAAGAAAAACTGCAGTATGTATTCCAGATCTCTAGTACTTCTGGGTGAATGAAATAACAAACAACAAAAGAATACATTTAACATTTTAATTTTAACTATAAACACAACACTTTTATTTTATGATTCAGACAGAATATACAATTATAAAATAGTTTCCAATTTACTTATATTAGCAAATTTTCTTCCTTCCCATAATATTTTGTGTTGCAGAGATACCTAGGTAGGCATCTGGAGCAGTACATAGCAGGAAATAGTGCTGCCCTCTAGTGCTCTTGTAAATGCATAACATTCTTGTAAAACTGCTGCCATATAGTGTTCCAAAAGTGGGCTTGCTCTTAAAGGGATAGTAAACACCAAACATGTTATTGTTTAAAAAGATAATCCCTTTATTTACCTTTCCCTAGTTTTGCATAACCAACACTGTTATATAAATCTCAGTTTTTACCTCTGTGATTACCTTGGGCGCGATCCGATATACGGCACAGGTTTCGGCGCAAGCGTGGAAACCTGCGCCGCCCGTAGTTTCAGCTCGCAACTCGAGCTATCCCATATACGGCGCTGTCAGATGCTTAAAGTGCCGTAAGTCTGACAAACCAGCGATGTCCAGAAATCTGCGTAAGTACAAATTTCTGGAGTCGCCAGTGACTTACGGCACCCACATACCCCTATTCTAACCCACCCAATCCCCCCTTAAAGAAACCTAAGTCTAACCCCCAAGTGCTCCTTACCTGCCCTGAAGACCGGCGGAGAAGGTCCTGTTCCAGGCGGAGAAGTCTTCTTCCAGGCAACGACCTCTTCTTCTTCTTCTTCTTCCAGGATCCAGCCGGCGCGGAGTGGAGGAGTTGATGACCGCGGAGCTGAAGGCCGTCCATCTGGAACTGAAGACCGGCGATGCTGGAACTGAAGATCGGCGACGGTGGAACCGAAGACCTCTGGAACTGAAGACCGGAGCCGGAG
Source organism: Bombina bombina (assembly GCF_027579735.1). Lineage (NCBI taxonomy): Eukaryota > Metazoa > Chordata > Amphibia > Anura > Bombinatoridae > Bombina > Bombina bombina. Next base: position 58,201,931 of record NC_069509.1, read on the forward strand.
TGTGGAGGATCCTCTTCATACGATCGCCGCCGTACACTGAATAGGAATTCAAGGTACTCGATTAAAAAAGGCGTTCCTTGAATTCCTATTGGCTGATTTGAGCCTTCAAATTCAAATCAGCCAATCGGATGCAAGCTGCTTTAATTCTATTGGCTGATTTGAATAGCCAATAGAATAAGAGCTACTGTAATTCTATTGGCTATTCTAATCAGCTAATAGAATTACAGTAGCTATTATTCTATTGGCTATTCAAATCAGCCAATAGAATTAAAGTAGCTTGCATCCGATTGGCTGATTTGAATTTGAAGGCTCAAATCAGCCAATAGGAATTCAAGGGACGCCATTTTTAATCGCGTACCTTGAATTCCGATTCAGTGTACGGCGGTGATCGTATGAAGAGGATCCTCCTCGCTCCGGCTCCGGTCTTCAGTTCCAGAGGTCTTCGGTTCCAGCGTAGCCAATCTTCAGTTCCAGCATCGCCGGTCTTCAGTTCCAGATGGACGGTCTTCAGCTCCGCGGTCATCGGTCTTCAACTTCTCCGTTCCGCGCTGGCTGGATCCTGGAAGAAGAAGAGGTCGCCGCCTGGAAGAAGACTTCTCTGCCTGGAACAGGACCTTCTCCGCAGGTCTTCAGGACAGGTAAGGAGCACTTGGGGGTTAGACTTTTTTTTTAGACTTTTTTTTTAAGGGGGGATTGGGTGGGTTAGAATAGGGGTATGTGGGTGGTGGGTTGTAATGGGGGGGTTGTTGTTTTTTTTTACAGGCAAAAGAGCTGATTACTTTGGGGAAATGCCCCACAAAAGGCCCTTTTAAGGGCTGGTAATAGAGCTGTTTACTTTTGTAATTTAGATTAGAGTAGGGAATTTTTTTTATTTTGGGGGGCTTTGTTATTTTATTAGGGGGCTTAGAATAGGTGTAATTAGCTTAAAATTCCTGTAATCTTTTTTTATTTTTTGTAATTTAGTGTTTGGTTTTTTTGGTAATTTAGTTTAGTGTATTTAATTGTAGTTTAGTTTAGATATTTGTAGTTTATTTAAGTTATTGATAGTGTAGGTGTATTTGTAATTTAGGTTAGGATTTATTTTACAGGTAATTTTGTAATTATTTTAACTAGGTAGCTATTAAATAGTTATTAACTATCTAATAGCTATTGTACCTAGTTAAAATAAATACCAAGGTACCTGTAAAATAAATATGAACCCTAAAATAGCTACAATGTAATTATTAATTATATTGTAGCTATCTTAGGGTTTATTTTATAGGTAAGTATTTAGTTTTAAATAGGAATAATTTAGTTAATATTATTAATATTATTTTGATTTATTTTAATAATAATAAAGTTAGGGGTGTTAGAGTTAGATAGGGTTAATATAGTTAATATATATAATATAATAACTATATTAACTATATTAACCCTAATATAATTAGGGTTAATATAGTTAATATAGGTGGCGGTGGTGTAGGGGGATTAGATTAGGGGTTAATAATTTTAATATAGGTGGCGGCGGTGTAGGGGGATTAGATTAGGAGGTAATACATTTATTATAGGTGGCGGCGGTGTAGGGAGATTTAGATTAGAGGCAAAAGAGCTGATTACTTTGTGACAATGCCCAACAAAAAGCCCTTTTAAGGGCTGGTAAAAGAGCTGGTTACTTTAGGGCAATGGCCCGCAAAAAGCCCTTTTAAGGGCTGGCAATAGAGCTGTTTACTTTGGGGCAATGCCACGCAAAAAGCCCTTTTCAGGGCTATTTGTAGGGTTAGACTTAGGTTTAGTGGTAGGGAAATTTTAGTATTTTAGGGGTTAATTAATTTAATATAGGTGGCGGCGGTATAGGGGAATTAGATTGGATGTTAATTAATTTAATATAGGTGGCAGTATAGGGGGATTAGATTAGGGGTTAATAATTTAATATAGGTGGCGGCGGTATAGGGGGATTAGATTAGGGGTTAATAATTTAATATAGGTGGCCGCGGTGTAGGGGGCTCACATTAGGGGTTAATATAGTTTAAATAGGTGGCGGCGGTGTAGGGGGCTCACATTAGGGGTTAATATAGTTTAAATAGGTGGCGGCGGTGTAGGGGGATCATATTAGGGGGTAACATAGTTAATGTAGGTGGCGGCGGGGTAGGAGGCTCACATTAGGGGGTAAAACATTTAATGTAGCTAGCGGCGGTGTAGGGGGCTCAGATTAGGGGGTGATATAGATAATGTAGGTGGCGGCGGGGTCCGGGAGCGGCGGTTTAGAGGTTAAACACTTTATTAGGGATTGCGGCCGGGGATAGTTAGATAGACATTGCGCATGCGTTAGGTGTTAGGTTTTATTTTGAAGTTCGCGGTTGACAGGTAGATAGACATTGCGCATTTGTTAGGTGTTAGGTTTTATTTTGCAGCTAGTTTAGGGAGTTACGGGGCTCCAATAGACAGCGTAAGGCTTACTACGCCTGCAATTTGTGGCGAGGTGAAAATGCAGTAGGATTTCTCAATTTTCACCACGTAAGTCCTTCCCTGTATATTGGATACCAAACTGCGCTGGTTTGGCATACCTGTCTATGGGCAAAAAACTACGGCTGAAGGCAGAAATATATGAGTGTAACTTCTATGTTACGCCGTATATGTGATACCAAACCAGCGCAAAATTTGGTGTCGCCGGCTTTTGCGGGCGACGCTGCATATTGGATTGAGGCCCTTGTATCTAAGCTTCTGCTTACTGCCTCCATATCTCAGTTCTTTTGACAGACTTGCATTTCAGGCAATTAGTGCTAACTCTTAAATAACTTCACGTGCATGAGCACAATGTAATCTGTATGAAACACATGAACTAACGCCCTCTAGCTGTGAGAAACTGTCAAATGCATTCAAATTATAGGCAGCCTTCAAGGGCTTAGAAATTAGCATATGAGCCTACCTAGTATTAGCCTTCAACTAAGAATAACAAGAAAACAAAGCAAATTTGAAGATAAAAGTAAATTAGAAAGTTTTTTTTTTAAATTACATGTCCTATCTGACTCATGAAAGTTTTATTTGGACTTTACTATCCCTTTAAGTTTACGTCCCTGCTTTTTAACCAAAGGTACCAAGAGAACAAAGAAAACTTGATAACAGAAGTCAATCAAAAGTTGTTTAAAATGGCATGCTCTATCTGAATCAGAAATTCATATCCCTTTAATTAAATAGTAATAAGATGTTTAAAGGGACATTCTACCCAATATTGTATATGTTCCATCTTAAGGAGTGTGCTTCAAATGTATTAAAACGCTTACTTTTTTTAAAACGATGGTATGATTAATAAACCATTTGTCAGTGAGTAATAGATGTCTAGATATCAATTGTATTTCCTGTTAGTATCACTTTAATGTAAACAACTTTTGAAAAAACTTTATTTAATGTCATTTCTAAGATAGAAAGCACCCTAAACCAGACTTAGTATGTTGGTACATGTGTGCATATTTGTGTTCAGGTCTAATGAAGCAATATTTTTTGATGCCTTTATTATGTTGTGTGTTGAACTTATGCAATGTATTTCCTTTCTAAGTTATTTTTTCTAAAAAAATAAATTAAAATATTTAAATGGACATGAGAGTCAATATTAAACTTGCATGATTCAGAATGAACATGCACTTTTATTATCAAATTTACTTTGTTTTCTTGGTATCAATTTGTTGAAAAACATATGCTCTGGGAGATAGCTGGTGATTTTTGGGTACATAAATATTCCTCTTTTCATTGTCTCATTTAACTCAGAATTATTTTAAATTGTTTAATTACTGCTTTTATAAACATGATTATTCCCCTTTAAATTCGTTTTAACGTCTCTTTAATTTCAGCACTTACCACCTCGGCAGTATATGCGTTGCATGAATTTACTACTCCTCTAACATTTTAATGTGACATGTTAGTTTTACACTAGAATGATTTAGCATTTATCCTTCTTAAAATGCTCCTCTCTGGTACCTTGGCCAGAATTCTCAGATGGCTCTGACGTAGTGAGGCAGAAAATTAGACGAGGCTTGTAAAGTGCATGTGACAGTCATTGCTCTTGTCTATTTTTTTCATGTTCAATACGCTTTCTATTTCAATGATTTTACAGTTTGTAGTAATCTTCTGTATCCTAATTTGTCTGCGCCTCTCCCTCACCTCGTTTCTCTAAGTTTCCTTCTATACTATTGTGTGATCTATAGGGCGATTTATTAGCTGCAGAAAAGTAACGTTCTTATGCCACTTTACAGATTGTCTTTAAAGGGACACTAAACACCAAAAATATTACTGTTTAAAAAGATAGATCATCCCTTTATTTACCATTCCCCAGTTTTGCATAACTAACACTGTTATATTAATATACTTTTTACCTCAGTGATTACCTTGTATCTAAGCCTCTGCAGACTGTCCCCTTATCTCAGATCTTTTGACAGACTTGCATTTCAGGCAATTAGTGCTGACTATTAAATAACTCCACGTACGTGAGCACAATGTTATTTATATGAAACACATGAACTAACCCCCTCTAGCAGTGATAAACTGTCAAATGCATTCATATAAGAGGCGGCCTTCAAGGGCTTACTGTATAAATTAGCATATGAGCCTACCTAGGTTTAGCTTTCAACTAAGAATACCAAGAGAATAAAGCAAATTTGATGATAAAAGTAAATTAGAAAGTTGTTTAAAATTGCATGCCCTATCTGAATCATGAAAGTTTAAAGGGACAGTCAAGTATAAATTAAACTTTCATTATTCAGATAGCACTTTTAATTTTAATCAACTTTCCAATTTACTTTTAGCATCAAATTTGCTTTTTTCTCTTGGTATTCTTAGTTTAAACTAAACCTAGGTAGGCTCATATGCTAATTTATACAGTAAGCCCTTGAAGGCCGCCTCTTATATGAATGCATTTGACAGTTTATCACTGCTAGAGGGGGTTAGTTCATGTGTTTTCATATAAATAACATTGTGCTCACGTACGTGGAGTTATTTAATAGTCAGCCTAATTGCCTGAAATGCAAGTCTGTCAAAAGATCTGAGATAAGGGGACAGTCTGCAGAGGCTTAGATACAAGGTAATCACTGAGGTAAAAAGTATATTAATATAACAGTGTTAGTTATGCAAAACTGGGGAATGGTAAATAAAGGGATGATCTATCTTTTTAAACAGTAATATTTTTGGTGTTTAGTGTCCCTTTAAAGACAATCTGTAAAGTGGCATAAGAACGTTACTTTTCTGCAGCTAATAAATCGCCCTATAGATCACACAATAGTATAGAAGGAAACTTAGAGAAACGAGGTGAGGGAGAGGCGCAGACAAATTAGGATACAGAAGATTACTACAAACTGTAAAATCATTGAATAGAAAGCGTATTGAACATGAAAAAATAGAAAGAGCAATGACTGTCACATGCACTTTACAAGCCTCGTCTAATTTTCTGCCTCACTACGTCAGAGCCATCTGAGAATTCTGGCCAAGGTACCAGAGAGGAGCATTTTAAGAAGGATAAATGCTAAATCATTCTAGTGTAAAAACTAACATGTCACATTAAAATGTTAGAGGAGTAGTAAATTTCATGCAACGCATATACTGCCGAGGTGGTAAGTGCTGAAATTAAAGAGACGTTAAAACGAATTTAAAGGGGAATAATCATGTTTATAAAAGCAGTAATTAAACAATTTAAAATAATTCTGAGTTAAATGAGACAATGAAAAGAGGAATTTATGTACCCAAAAATCACCAGCTATCTCCCAGAGCATATGTTTTTCAACAAATTGATACCAAGAAAACAAAGTAAATTTGATAATAAAAGTGCATGTTCATTCTGAATCATGCAAGTTAATATTGACTCTCATGTCCATTTAAATATTTTAATTTATTTTTTTAGAAAAAATAACTTAGAAAGGAAATACATTGCATAGTTCAACACACAACATAATAAAGGCATAAAAAATATTGCTTCATTAGACCTGAACACAAATATGCACATGTACCAACATACTAAGTTGGTTTTAGGGTGCTTTCTATCTTAGAAATGACATTAAATAAAGTTTTTTCAAAAGTTGTTTACATTAAAGTGATACTAACAGGAAATACAATTGATATCTAGACATCTATTACTCACTGACAAATGGTTTATTAATCATACCATCGTTTTAAAAAAGTAAGATTTAATACATTTGAAGCCACACTCCTTAAGATGGAACATATACAATATTGGGTAGAATGACCCTTTAAAACATTTTTACTATTTAATTAAAGGGATATGAATTTTGATTCAGATAGAGCATGCCATTTTAAACAACTTTTGATTGACTTCTGTTATCAAGTTTTCTTTGTTCTCTTGGTACCTTGGTTAAAAAGCAGGGACGTAAACTTAAAGGGATAGTAAAGTCCAAATAAAACTTTCATGAGTCAGATAGGACATGTAATTTAAAAAAAAACTTTCTAATTTACTTTTATCTTCAAATTTGCTTTGTTTTCTTGTTATTCTTAGTTGAAGGCTAATACTAGGTAGGCTCATATGCTAATTTCTAAGCCTTGAAGGCTGCTATAATTGAATGCATTTGACAGTTTCTCACAGCTAGAGGGCGTTAGTTCATGTGTTTCATACAGATTACATTGTGCTCATGCACGTGAAGTTATTTAAGAGTTAGCACTAATTGCCTGAAATGCAAGTCTGTCAAAAGAACTGAGATATGGTGGCAGTAAGCAGAAGCTTAGATACAAGGGCCTCAATCCAATATGCAGCGTCGCCCGCAAAAGCCGGCGACACCAAATTTTGCGCTGGTTTGGTATCACATATACGGCGTAACATAGAAGTTACACTCATATTTCTGCCTTCAGCCGTAGTTTTTTGCCCATAGACAGGTATGCCAACCAGCGCAGTTTGGTATCCAATATACAGGGAAGGACTTACGTGGTGAAAATTGAGAATCCTACTGCATTTTCACCTCGCCACAAATTGCAGGCGTAGTAAGCCTTACGCTGTCTATTGGAGCCCCGTAACTCCCTAAACTAGCTGCAAAATAAAACCTAACACCTAACAAATGCGAATGTCTATCTACCTGTCAACCGCGAACTTCAAAATAAAACCTAACACTAACGCATGCGCAATGTCTATCTAACTATCCCCGGCCGCAATCCCTAATAAAGTGTTTAACCTCTAAACCGCCGCTCCCGGACCCCGCCGCCACCTACATTTTCTATATCACCCCTAATGTGAGCCCCCTACACCGCGCTAGCTACATTAAATGTTATTAACCCCTAATGTAATCCCCTACCCGCCGCCATTATATTAAAATTATGTTACCCCCTAATGACCCCCTACACCGCCGCCACCTATTTAAACTATATTAACCCCTAATGTGAGCCCCCTACACCGCCGCCACCTATTTAAACTATATTAACCCTAATGTGAGCCCCCTACACGCGCCACCTATATTAAATTATTAACCCCTAATCTAATCCCCTATACCGCCGCCACCTATATTAAATTATTAACCCCTAATCTAATCCCCCTATACGCCACCTATATTAAATTAATTAACCCTAATCTAATTCCCCTATACCGCCGCCACCTATATTAAATTAATTAACCCCTAAAATACTAAAATTTCCCTACCACTAAACCTAAGTCTAACCTACAAATAGCCCTGAAAAGGGCTTTTTGCGTGGCATTGCCCAAAGTAACAGCTCTATTGCCAGCCCTTAAAAGGGCTTTTTGCGGGCATTGCCCCAAAGTAATCAGCTCTTTTACCAGCCCTTAAAAGGGCTTTTTGTGGGGCATTGTCACAAAGTAATCAGCTCTTTTGCCTCTAATCTAAATCTCCCTACACCGCCGCCACCTATAATAAATGTATTACCCCTAATCTAATCCCCCTACACCGCCGCCACCTATATTAAAATTATTAACCCCTAATCTAATCCCCCTACACCCGCCACCTATATTAACTATATTAACCCTAATTATATTAGGGTTAATATAGTTAATATAGTTATTATTATATATATTAACTATATTAACCCTATCTAACTCTAACACCCCTAACTTTATTATTATTAAAATAAATCAAAATAATATTAATAATATTAACTAAATTATTCCTATTTAAAACTAAATACTTACCTATAAAATAAACCCTAAGATAGCTACAATATAATTAATAATTACATTGTAGCTATTTTAGGGTTCATATTTATTTTACAGGTACTTGGTATTTATTTTAACTAGGTACAATAGCTATTAGTAGTTAATAACTATTTAATAGCTACCTAGTTAAAATAATTACAATTTACCTGTAAATAAATCCTAACCTAATTACAAATACACCTACACTATCAATAACTTAAATAAACTAAAATATCTAAACTAAACTACAATTAAATACACTAAACTAAATTACCAAAAAACCAAACACTAAATTACAAAAAATAAAAAAGATTACAGAATTTTAAGCTAATTACACCTATTCTAAGCCCCCTAATAAAATAACAAAGCCCCCCAAAATAAAAAAAATTCCCTACCCTAATCTAAATTACAAAAGTAAACAGCTCTATTACCAGCCCTTAAAAGGGCCTTTTGTGGGGCATTTCCCCAAGTAATCAGCTCTTTTGCCTGTAAAAAAAACAACAACCCCCCCATTACAACCCACCACCCACATACCCCTATTCTAACCCACCCAATCCCCCCTTAAAAAAAAACCTAAAAAAAGTCTAACCCCAAGTGCTCCTTACCTGTCCTGAAGACCTGCGGAGAAGGTCCTGTTCCAGGCGGAGAAGTCTTCTTCCAGGCGGCGACCTCTTCTTCTTCCAGGATCCAGCCAGCGCGGAACGGAGAAGTTGAAGACCGATGACCGCGGAGCTGAAGACCGTCCATCTGGAACTGAAGACCGGCGATGCTGGAACTGAAGATTGGCGACGCTGGAACGAAGACCTCTGGAACTGAAGACGGAGCCGGAGCGGGAGGATCCTCTTCATACGATCCGCCGTACACTGAATAGGAATTCAAGGTACGCGATTAAAAATGGCGTCCCTTGAATTCCTATTGGCTGATTTGAGCCTTCAAATTCAAATCAGCCAATCGGATGAGAGCTACTTTAATTCTATTGGCTGATTTGAATAGCCAATAGAATAATAGCTACTGTAATTCTATTGGCTGATTAGAATAGCCAATAGAATTACAGTAGCTCTTATTCTATTGGCTATTCAAATCAGCCAATAGAATTAAAGTAGCTTGCATCCGATTGGCTGATTTGAATTTGAAGGCTCAAATCAGCCAATAGGAATTCAAGGACGCCTTTTTTAATCGGTACCTTGAATTCCTATTCAGTGTACGGCGGCGATCGTATGAAGAGGATCCTCCACACTCCGGCTCCGGTCTTCAGTTCCAGAGGTCTTCGGTTCCACCGTCGCGATCTTCAGTTCCAGCATCGCCGGTCTTCAGTTCCAGATGGACGGCCTTCAGCTCCGCGGTCATCAACTCCTCCACTCCGCGCCGGCTGGATCCTGGAAGAAGAAAGAAGAAGAGGTCGTTGCCTGGAAGAAGACTTCTCGCTGGAACAGGACCTTCTCCGCCGGTCTTCAGGCAGGTAAGGAGCACTTGGGGGTTAGACTTAGGTTTTTTAAGGGGGGATTGGGTGGGTTAGAATAGGGGTAGTGGGTGCCGTAAGTCATGGCGACTCCAGAAATTTGTACTTACGCAGATTTCTGGACATCGCTGGTTTGTCAGACTTACGGCACTTTAAGCATCTGACAGCGCCGTATATGGGATAGCTCGAGTTGCGAGCTGAAACTACGGGCGGCGCAGGTTTCCACGCTTGCGCCGAAACCTGTGCCGTATATCGGATCGCGCCCAAGGTAATCACAGAGGTAAAAACTGAGATTTATATAACAGTGTTGGTTATGCAAAACTAGGAAAGAAGTAAATAAAGGGATTATCTTTTTAAACAATAAATGTTTGGTGTTTACTATCCCTTTAAGAGCAAGCCACTTTTGGAACACTATATGGCAGCAGTTTTACAAGAATGTTATGCATTTACAAGAGCACTAGAGGGCAGCACTATTTCCTGTATGTACTGCTCCAGATGCCTACCTAGGTATCTCTGCAACACAAAATATTATGGGAAGGAAGAAAATTTGCTAATATAAGTAAATTGGAAACTATTTTATAATTGTATATTCTGTCTGAATCATAAAATAAAAGTGTTGTGTTTATAGTTAAAATTAAAATGTTAAATGTATTCTTTTGTTGTTTGTTATTTCATTCACCCGAAGTACTAGAGATCTGGAATACATACTGCAGTTTTTTCTTTAATTGTCAGTGTGAATACAAATCCTGTAGGGAGTCTAAAAATGCACAAGTGGATTCTGATAACCACAAAAAATGTAAACAGGAACAACAAAAAATCCACCAAGTTTTTCAAGGGTTTATACCTGGACTTTTAGGCAGTATCAAAGCCCTGCAAATCACAGTTTTTTTATACATGGATAAAATTAGGGTTGCCAGGTGTCCAGTATTTAACAGGACAATTACGTGGACACTAAAATATACATTTATTTTAAAAAATCCACAAGCATGGCTACATTTATGAAGGATTTCAGACCTTTATAAATATTGTATTAAGACTTTCTAAAATGGCGACCAAATGGGCAGCATCACTGCTCTGCTACTAAAGCTGAGGAGTAAAATCATGTTTTATTTGTTAGTAGAAGCCATGAGGGATCATATTACTGCATTTTGTTGTGCCACTGGCAGTGAGGAGTAAACACACTGTTTTATTTTTTGGTAGAAGCCATGAGGGATCATATTACTGCATTTTGATGTGCTGCTGGCAGCTGAGGGGTCAAATCACTGTTTTATTTGTTAGTAGACACCATGATCGATCATATTCTGCATTTTGCTGTGCTGCTGGTAGCTGAGGGTTAAATCACTGTTTTATGTGTTAGTAAAAGCCATGAGGGATCATATTACTGCATTTTGATATGCTACTGGCAGCTGAGGTAAAATCACTGTTTTATTTGTTAGCAGAAGCCATTAGGGATCATATTACTGCATTTTGATGTGCTACTGGCAGCTGAGGGGTAAAATCACTGTCTATTTGTTAGTAGAAGCCACAAGAGATTCATCATCATATTTATTACATTTTGATCTGCTACTGCAGCTGAGGAGTAAAATCACTGTTTTATTTGTTAGCAGAAGCCATGAGGGATCATATTACTGCATTATTGAGGTGCTACTGGCAGCTGAGGGGTAAAATCACTGAATAGTGTGTGTTGCTAGCATCTGTAAAAAAACTGTGTAGAGAGCAGGAGAGCACAGATTTGTGGAGGCCACAAGGGATCATATTACTGCATTTTGATCTTCTACTAGCAGCTGAGGAGTAAAATCACTGTTTATTTGTTAGTAGAAGCCACAAGGGATATGTTACTGCAGTTGATGTGCTACTGGAAGTGAGGAGTAAAATCACTGTTTTATTTGTTAGCAGAAGCCACGAGGATCATATTACTGCATTTTGATGTGTACTGGCAGTGAGGAATAAAATCACTGTTTTATTTTGTTAGCAGAAGCCATGAGGGATCATATTACTGCATTTTGATGTGCTACTGGAAGCTGAGGAGTAAAATCACTGTTTTATTTGTTAGCGAAGCCATGAGGGATCATATTACTGCATTTGGATGTGCTACTGGCAGCTGAGGGGTAAAATCACTGAATAGTGTGTGTTGCTAGCAGCTGTGAAAAAACTGTGTAGAGAGCAGGAGAGCACAGATTTGTGGAGGCACAAGGGATCATATTACTGCATTTTGATCTGCTACTAGCAGCTGAGGAGTAAAATCACTGTTTACTTGTTAGTAGAAGCCACAAGGGATCATATTACTGCATTTTGATGTGCTACTGAAGCTGAGGAGTAAAATCACTGTTTATTTGTTAGCAGAAGCCATGAGGGATCATATTACCGCATTTTGATGTGCTACTGGCAGCTGAGGAATAAAATCACTGTTTTATTTGTTAGCAGAAGCCATTAGGGATCATATTACTGCTTTGATGTGCTACTGGCAGCTGAGGAATAAAATCACTGTTTTATTTGTTAGCAGAAGCCATGAGGGAATCAGATTACTGCATTTTGATGTGCTACTGGCAGCTGAGGAATAAAATCACTGTTTTATTTGTTAGCAGAAGCCATGAGGGAATTATATTACTGCATTTTGATGTGCTACTGGCAGCTGAGGGGTAAAATCACTGAATAGTGTGTGTTGCTAGCAGTTGTGAAAAAACTGTGTAGAGAGCAGGAGAGCACAGATTTGTGGAGGCGACCATTGTGGAACCTCACCTCCTTTCGCCTCCTCATCGCCTCCTGGCCATCGGTATTTCTGTGCAAGACAACTGGTAACCTATAGAATATACCATAAGAAAATGATATTCTAAGGCTTTGAGTCGGATATGAAACAAGTGTCTTTTACATTATGACTTCACAAAATTCCATCAAATCAAAGAACCAGAAAGGAGCCAACTACGCATCTTTTAGAAATCAGACAACTGTTATTTTATGTAGACCCACAATAGGTTCCAGAAGTAAATAGTCATGCCCTGGATTTTTTTTATGTATTTATTTGATTGATTTTTTTTGTACTTTGTATATTTTGGGGCATTTTATTTTGAAGTGTTCTTGGCTGAAGGAGAGAGAAGCATTTTATGATAATTTCTTGTTGCATTTTTGAACATCATCAAAAAAAGGTTAATTGCCTATGGAAAGTTGCCACGGAAACATAACTCCTAGGTCAGTGTTTGTCTTAAAGTATATATATGTTATATGCGCATGGGAAATTAGCATTTAATAGAACACGTGGTCTTGAAACTAGATTATGCCTGACTGTAGGCATAAATGTAAAATGGCAAATGTTAAAACTTACATTTTTTATGATAACAAATACAAATATTTTCTCCATCACTTATGCAAACAAGAGTTTTGTTTTTTTCTTAAAGGGACATATCCATTTTTTTCTTTCAAGATTCAGATGGACCATGCATTGTTAAACAACTGGGAACTAGCTGAACATAGGTGAGACAATCACAAAAAGGCATATATGTGCAGCCACCAATCAGCAGCTAGCTTCTAGTAGTGCATTGCTGCGTCTGAGTCTACCTAGGTATGCTTTTCTACAAAGGATACCAAGAGAGCAAAGCAAATTAGATTATAGAAGTAAATTGTGAAGTTATTTACAATTGTATGCTCTATCTAAATTGTGAAAGAAAAAAGGTGTTCCATGTCCTTTTAACTTTTGTAAAATACAGCATGACCTTGCTTTCATTATAGTCAACAGATTAAAAAGGGATATTACACTAAAATTGTTGTTTGACATAAAATACCTAATTATTTACAATTAAAATAAAAATACAATAATTTATTTTGCCTTCTTCAGCTGTAATTTAACTCTGTGGAATGCAGAACGTTCATGCTGCACCATGATTGGTTGATATATAAAGAAGGCAATTTATATATTTCTAACTGGCCACATCATAGGAAGATAAACAACTTTCAAGAGGATTTTTGAATGGTGTGTCCTAAGACTGCCAAACAACACATTTTTGTAACAACATAAGAGTTTTAAAATTATTTTAAAACATTGATTTTGTATGCAGTTCTGCTGCAATGCAAATTCTGCATGAAGACACTGCTATTCCATTCACACCTGACACTGTCTACTAGATGTTTTCCGGGACCGAGAGGTAAGAGCCTACTTATGGTTATAGCCCACTGATGTTTTATGGGTGTAGCCATGACAGGAGAGGCAGGTAGTGTGAATGCTGTGGCAGGGGTGGGCATAGTCAGGGTATTTCATGGGCAGAGCCAGGGCAGTCCCTAATTTCAGACTGGAAACTGGAATATTTGCAGCACTCCCACAAAATCCGGGACAGTTGGGAGCAATCAATCAATCAGATACATTTTTCTGGCAGTTTTTGAAAGGATTTTTAGACTTTTTTTATGACAAAAAACTCAGAGCAGTTGAACACATTTTAGTCTCTATTTTGTTTAGTGTTAAATCTTGCATGTGTTCCAATGTTAATAACCCACATTGCTTTTATGTTTAAAAAAACTTACAAAATAAAGTCCAGATCACACTACAAACATGAATTTATTAATTTGCATGTTATGAATTAAAAGATAAACACACAAATAAAGTACCATCCAAAGGCGTAAGGTTTGCAGCTCCGGAGCAGGAAACTGCCTGTCAACCATCAGGAATGATAGTCACGCAACCATCCAATAAAACTGTGTCTATCATGCCAATTACTGTGTCCTGCTAAAAAAGTGCAAGACTTGCAGCAACCAAGCTGGATTTTATCTATGTGTTTAACACATTTGCAAATCTAGGGTCACTGATGCAAAAATGAAACATTAATGAATGAATTACAGAATGTCATTTTTGTACTAAACTCTCCCCTTTATATTATTGGTTAAGAGGAGATTTTAATATTTTTTTTCCCCTTTCTTATCAATGTGTAGGGACTTTATAGAATTAAAGGGATGTGAAGATGTAAAAACAAAATACTGTTATGTGTCAGAGCATTTTCTTATTGCACAATTGCTGGCATATAACTATGTATTTAACCCTGCAAAAGCGTTAAACAACACATAGCTAAGATCCGCTCCAGAGCAGCAATGCACTTTGGGAGCTAGCTGACCACATTGGTGAGCCAATGACAAAGGGTATATATGTGCAGTCACCAATCAGCAGCTAGCTCCCATTAGAGCATTGCTGCTCCTCAGCCTACCTAGATATGTTTGTCAACAAAGGTACAAAGAGAAATGAATTAAATGTGATAATAGAAGAAAAATGAAAATCTTTTAAAATTGCATGCTCTGTCTGAATCATGAAAGTCACATTCCTCACTTTCATATCTCTTTAATCATGGGGTCCAATCTAAAACCGATTTAGTTTTTTTGGCTACTTGTAGGGGCATATAACTGGCAGGGGCTTTACACAAAAAAGGTTAAATTTGAGGCTGTATCATTATCTCCAGATCAACCAATAGTTGCCCAGTATTTTTGCAGAGAACAGCTGATAACCCTAGCAATATAGTGAAGCCCTCTTTGGCAGTCAAGGAGTTAAGTTTTTGAAGATCAAACAGCTGTGCAATGGACTGATAAATATTCAGACATGTCTAGTACTCACGCGTTTCACGCTGCGTTACTGGCATTTACACTGATTCCTCCCTGACATGCAGTGATTAGCCCACCCCTCTGGTGGTGCAGTGCACGTGGCAAGCAGTAATTGCTGTTGTATAAGAATCTGTCCTTGATCAACAGAATAGCAATGCTTTCTCTAATACAATAATACATACACTCTGAAAGCACTTTACCTGCTAAACCCACTTTTACCAGGATGTGCACTGTATCATACAAGGACCTAAGTAACTTTCATTCCTTACTAATGTACATATTGTTCCATTTGAATGAAAGCTTTAATACAATACTCTGAAAAAGATTCAAAATTATACTTTTTTGAAAAACAGGTAAGTGAAATATAGAGCCATATTTTTTCAACATGCAAAGGCTGAAGCCTAGGGCATGACCATATGTTGAAATACACAAAGCACAAAGAAGCCTAGGAGGTACCATATTTTTTCAATATGAAAAGCAGGCAGAGGCCTAGGGGTAACCATGTATTTCTATATGCAAAGCATGCAGAAGTCTAAGGGTAACCATAGTTTTCAATATGAAACCAGTCAGAAGTTTAGGGGTGACCATATTTTGCAATATACAAAGCAGGCAGAAGCCTAGGGTAACCATAAATTTCAATATGCAAAGTAAGCAAAAACCAGGGATGAATTTACTTGGTTAGTCGTGTGATGCAGTTTTCCAAAGAGACATACAGCACATTCATTCAGTCTCCAGTATCTAAAAAGGGACAATTAACCCAATTTTTTTTTCATGATTCAGATAGAGCAACATGCAAATTTTGGTGGTGCAGTCACCAATCAGCAAATAGCACCCAGGTGCTGACTGAGCCTACTATGTATGCTTTTCAACAAAGGATCCATAAAGAATGAAGCAAATTAGATAATAGAAGTAAATTGGAAAGTTGTTTAAAATTGTATTCTCTGTCTGAATCATGAAAGAAAACAAATTGGGTTTCCTGTCCCTTTAATAAAATTATGTTTTGCAAATGAAGAAAAAACACAAATTATCAGCATTGTTCATATTGATTTATAGAGATAATAAACTAAATACAAATCTATTGAGAATATAAAGTTTGTGAAAAACTGTTAAAATTAATAATAATAATAATAATAATAATGAAATTTCAAGGAACTGCATATTTGTGCAAAAATGATCCCTAGAGACAAATTACTGGCTGATAAGAACAACTCAGACAGCTTGCACGCCCCACAACATAGCAACAAACAATTGTTTTTTAATTCAGCAGATGATTATCCATTTTCCTTTTAAAATGTAATCATTTTTACCATGTGCTTTTTAAATGTCCCTTTAATCAAGGCTATATTTGTAGACTGGAAGCACTAATTGGTTGGGATGAGGAAGAGGGTAAAAACTGCGCCTCCTGCAGCCGTCACTCTATGCCTTGCCACACCCCTAAATCTCAAGCCGCCACCCACTAAAACAAATAACTAAGCCTCCCCATGTTGACTCCACCCATCGGTCGCCATTACTTATGCCCCAGTTCCCTAGTTCATGCACAGATGCATGCTGGGTGTTTGCTCGCACTCCCAGATTTATATTCTATAGCTGCCACATGTAAATCAAACCCGATGAAACAAGACACAACTAAACTTTAAAACACTTATCAGTTCAGCGGTATGAAATAAAGGATGCTGAAACTGGGCTATAATCACAGATGCTTGTGATTACGCACGTGCATTCCGATCATTTGTGATGATCTGAATGTAGAAGAACCGGCCATTTAGCAGCATTCAGCTCTTTTCAGGAGCCATATTTCTTCTTGCAAAAGTTCAACACACTAAGATGTGTGCAAATCCTGATCTTAGTGTGTGAACTTTTGCAAGAGAAATATGCTCCTGAAAAGAGCTGAATGCTGCTAATGGCCGGTTCTTCTACATTCAGATCATCACAAATGATCGGAATGCACGTGCGTAATCACAAGCATCTGTGATTATAGCCCAGTTTCAGCATCCTTTTATTTCATACCGCTGAACTGATAAGTGTTTTAAAGTTTAGTTGTGTCTTGTTTCATCGGGTTTTGATTTACATGTGGCAGCTATAGAATATAAATCTGGGAGTGCGAGCAAACACCCAGCATGCATCTGTGCATGAACTAGGGAACTGGGGCATAAGTAATGGCGACCGATGGGTGGAGTCAACATGGGGAGGCTTAGTTATTTGTTTTATGTGGGTGGCGGCTTGAGATTTAGGGGTGTGGCAAGGCATAGAGTGACGGCTGCAGGGAGGCGCAGTTTTTACCCTCTTCCTCATCCCAACCAATTAGTGCTTCCAGTCTACAAATATAGCCTTGATTAAAGGGACATTTAAAAAGCACATGGTAAAAATGATTACATTTTAAAAGGAAAATGGATAATCATCTGCTGAATTAAAAAACAATTGTTTTGTTGCTATGTTTGTGGGGCGTGCAAGCTGTCTGAGTTGTTCTTATCAGCCAGTAATTTGTCTCTAGGGATCATTTTTGCACAAATATGCAGTTCCTTGAAATTTCATTATTATTATTATTATTATTATTAATTTTAACAGTTTTTCACAAAACTTTTATATTCTCAATAGATTTGTATTTAGTTTATTATCTCTATAAATCAATATGAACAATGCTGATAATTTGTGTTTTTTCTTCATTTGCAAAACATAATTTTATTTAAAGGGACAGGAAACCCAATTTGTTTTCTTTCATGATTCAGACAGAGAATACAATTTTAAACAACTTTCCAATTTACTTCTATTATCTAATTTGCTTCATTCTTTATGGATCCTTTGTTGAAAAGCATACATAGGTAGGCTCAGTCAGCACCTGGGTGCTATTTGCTGATTGGTGACTGCACCACCAAAATTTGCATGTTGCTCTATCTGAATCATGAAAAAAAAATTGGGTTAATTGTCCCTTTTTAGATACTGGAGACTGAATGAATGTGCTGTATGTCTCTTTGGAAAACTGCATCACACGACTAACCAAGTAAATTCATCCCTGGGTTTTTGCTTACTTTGCATATTGAAATTTATGGTTACCCTAGGCTTCTGCCTGCTTTGTATATTGCAAAATATGGTCACCCCTAAACTTCTGACTGGTTTCATATTGAAAACTATGGTTACCCTTAGACTTCTGCATGCTTTGCATATAGAAATACATGGTTACCCCTAGGCCTCTGCCTGCTTTTCATATTGAAAAAATATGGTACCTCCTAGGCTTCTTTGTGCTTTGTGTATTTCAACATATGGTCATGCCCTAGGCTTCAGCCTTTGCATGTTGAAAAAATATGGCTCTATATTTCACTTACCTGTTTTTCAAAAAAGTATAATTTTGAATCTTTTTTCAGAGTATTGTATTAAAGCTTTCATTCAAATGGAACAATATGTACATTAGTAAGGAATGAAAGTTACTTAGGTCCTTGTATGATACAGTGCACATCCTGGTAAAAGTGGGTTTAGCAGGTAAAGTGCTTTCAGAGTGTATGTATTATTGTATTAGAGAAAGCATTGCTATTCTGTTGATCAAGGACAGATTCTTATACAACAGCAATTACTGCTTGCCACGTGCACTGCACCACCAGAGGGGTGGGCTAATCACTGCATGTCAGGGAGGAATCAGTGTAAATGCCAGTAACGCAGCGTGAAACGCGTGAGTACTAGACATGTCTGAATATTTATCAGTCCATTGCACAGCTGTTTGATCTTCAAAAACTTAACTCCTTGACTGCCAAAGAGGGCTTCACTATATTGCTAGGGTTATCAGCTGTTCTCTGCAAAAATACTGGGCAACTATTGGTTGATCTGGAGATAATGATACAGCCTCAAATTTAACCTTTTTTGTGTAAAGCCCCTGCCAGTTATATGCCCCTACAAGTAGCCAAAAAAAACTAAATCGGGTTTTAGATTGGACCCCATGAGTTAAAGAGATATGAAAGTGAGGAATGTGACTTTCATGATTCAGACAGAGCATGCAATTTTAAAAGATTTTTCATTTTTCTTCTATTATCACATTTAATTCATTCTCTTTGTATCCTTTGTTGACAAACATATCTAGGTAGGCTGAGGAGCAGCAATGCTCTAATGGGAGCTAGCTGCTGATTGGTGACTGCACATATATACCCTTTGTCATTGGCTCACCAGATGTGGTCAGCTAGCTCCCAGAAGTGCATTGCTGCTCTGGAGCGGATCTTAGCTATGTGTTGTTTAACGCTTTTGCAGGGGTTAAATACATAGTTATATGCCAGCAATTGTGCAATAAGAAAATGCTCTGACACATAACAGTATTTTGTTTTTACATCTTCACATCCCTTTAATTCTATAAAGTCCCTACACATTGATAAGAAAGGGGAAGAAAAAATATTTAAAATCTCCTCTTAACCAATAATATAAAGGGGAGAGTTTAGTACAAAAATGACATTCTGTAATTCATTCATTAATGTTTCATTTTTGCATCAGTGACCCTAGATTTGCAAATGTGTTAAACACATAGATAAAATCCAGCTTGGTTGCTGCAAGTCTTGCACTTTTTTAGCAGGACACAGTAATTGGCATGATAGGACACAGTTTATTGGATGGTTGCGTGACTATCATTCCTGATTGGTTGACAGGCAGTTTCCTGCTCCGGAGCTGCAAACCTTACGCCTTTGGAGTGGTACTTTATTTGTGTGTTTATCTTTTTAATTCATAACATGCAAATTAATAAATTCATGTTTGTAGTGTGATCTGGACTTTATTTTGTAAGTTTTTTTAAACATAAAAGCAATGTGGGTTATTAACATTGGAACACATGCAAGATTTAACACTAAACAAAATAGAGACTAAAATGTGTTCAACTGCTCTGAGTTTTTGTCATTAAAAAAAGTCTAAAAATCCTTTCAAAAACTGCCAGAAAAATGTATTCTGATTGATTGATTGCTCCCAACTGTCCCGGATTTTGTGGGAGTGCTGCAAATATTCCAGTTTCCAGTCTGAAATTAGGGACTGCCCTGGCTCTGCCCATGAAATACCCTGACTATGCCCACCCCTGCCCACAGCATTCACACTACCTGCCTCTCCTGTCATGGCTACACCCATAAAACATCAGTGGGCTATAACCATAAGTAGGCTCTTACCTCTCGGTCCCGGAAAACATCTAGTAGACAGTGTCAGGTGTGAATGGAATAGCAGTGTCTTCATGCAGAATTTGCATTGCAGCAGAACTGCATACAAAATCAATGTTTTAAAATAATTTAAAACTCTTATGTTGTTACAAAAATGTGTTGTTTGGCAGTCTTAGGACACACCATTCAAAAATCCTCTTGAAAGTTGTTTATCTTCCTATGATGTGGCCAGTTAGAAATATATATAAATTGCCTTCTTTATATATCAACCAATCATGGTGCAGCATGAACGAGTTCTGCATTCCACAGAGTTAAATTACAGCTGAAGAAGGCAAAATAAATTATTGTATTTTTATTTTAATTGTAAATAATTAGGTATTTTATGTCAAACAACAATTTTAGTGTAATATCCCTTTTTAATCTGTTGACTATAATGAAAGCAAGGTCATGCTGTATTTTACAAAAGTTAAAAGGACATGGAACACCTTTTTTCTTTCACAATTTAGATAGAGCATACAATTGTAAATAACTTCACAATTTACTTCTATAATCTAATTTGCTTTGCTCTCTTGGTATCCTTTGTAGAAAAGCATACCTAGGTAGACTCAGACGCAGCAATGCACTACTAGAAGCTAGCTGCTGATTGGTGGCTGCACATATATGCCTTTTTGTGATTGTCTCACCTATGTTCAGCTAGTTCCCAGTTGTTTAACAATGCATGGTCCATCTGAATCTTGAAAGAAAAAAATGGATATGTCCCTTTAAGAAAAAACAAAACTCTTGTTTGCATAAGTGATGGAGAAAATATTTGTATTTGTTATCATAAAAAATGTAAGTTTTAACATTTGCCATTTTACATTTATGCCTACAGTCAGGCATAATCTAGTTTCAAGACCACGTGTTCTATTAAATGCTAATTTCCCATGCGCATATAACATATATATACTTTAAGACAAACACTGACCTAGGAGTTATGTTTCCGTGGCAACTTTCCATAGGCAATTAACCTTTTTTTTGATGATGTTCAAAAATGCAACAAGAAATTATCATAAAATGCTTCTCTCTCCTTCAGCCAAGAACACTTCAAAATAAAATGCCCCAAAATATACAAAGTACAAAAAAAATCAAATCAAATAAATACATTAAAAAAAATCCAGGGCATGACTATTTACTTCTGGAACCTATTTGTGGGTCTACATAAAATAACAGTTGTCTGATTTCTAAAAGATGCGTAGTTGGCTCCTTTCTGGTTCTTTGATTTGATGGAATTTTGTGAAGTCATAATGTAAAAGACACTTGTTTCATATCCGACTCAAAGCCTTAGAATATCATTTTCTTATGGTATTTCTAGTAGGGTTACCAGTTGTCTTGCACAGAAATACCGATGGCCAGGAGGCGATGAGGAGGCGAAAGGAGGGTGAGGTTCCACAATGGTCGCCTCCACAAATCTGTGCTCTCCTGCTCTCTACACAGTTTTTTCACAACTGCTAGCAACACACACTATTCAGTGATTTTACCCCTCAGCTGCCAGTAGCACATCAAAATGCAGTAATATAATTCCCTCATGGCTTCTGCTAACAAATAAAACAGTGATTTTATTCCTCAGCTGCCAGTAGCACATCAAAATGCAGTAATCTGATTCCCTCATGGCTTCTGCTAACAAATAAAACAGTGATTTTATTCCTCAGCTGCCAGTAGCACATCAAAATGCAGTAATATGATCCCTAATGGCTTCTGCTAACAAATAAAACAGTGATTTTATTCCTCAGCTGCCAGTAGCACATCAAAATGCGGTAATATGATCCCTCATGGCTTCTGCTAACAAATAAAACAGTGATTTTACTCCTCAGCTTCCAGTAGCACATCAAAATGCAGTAATATGATCCCTTGTGGCTTCTACTAACAAGTAAACAGTGATTTTACTCCTCAGCTGCTAGTAGCAGATCAAAATGCAGTAATATGATCCCTTGTGGCCTCCACAAATCTGTGCTCTCCTGCTCTCTACACAGTTTTTTCACAGCTGCTAGCAACACACACTATTCAGTGATTTTACCCCTCAGCTGCCAGTAGCACATCCAAATGCAGTAATATGATCCCTCATGGCTTCTGCTAACAAATAAAACAGTGATTTTACTCCTCAGCTTCCAGTAGCACATCAAAATGCAGTAATATGATCCCTCATGGCTTCTGCTAACAAATAAAACAGTGATTTTATTCCTCAGCTGCCAGTAGCACATCAAAATGCAGTAATATGATCCCTCGTGGCTTCTGCTAACAAATAAAACAGTGATTTTACTCCTCAGCTTCCAGTAGCACATCAAACTGCAGTAACATGATCCCTTGTGGCTTCTACTAACAAATAAACAGTGATTTTACTCCTCAGCTGCTAGTAGAAGATCAAAATGCAGTAATATGATCCCTTGTGGCCTCCACAAATCTGTGCTCTCCTGCTCTCTACACAGTTTTTTTACAGATGCTAGCAACACACACTATTCAGTGATTTTACCCCTCAGCTGCCAGTAGCACATCAATAATGCAGTAATATGATCCCTCATGGCTTCTGCTAACAAATAAAACAGTGATTTTACTCCTCAGCTGCTAGTAGCAGATCAAAATGTAATAATATGATGATGATCTCTTGTGGCTTCTACTAACAAATAGACAGTGATTTTACCCCTCAGCTGCCAGTAGCACATCAAAATGCAGTAATATGATCCCTAATGGCTTCTGCTAACAAATAAAACAGTGATTTTACTCCTCAGCTGCCAGTAGCATATCAAAATGCAGTAATATGATCCCTCATGGCTTTTACTAACACATAAAACAGTGATTTAACCCCTCAGCTACCAGCAGCACAGCAAAATGCAGAAATATGATCCATCATGGTGTCTACTAACAAATAAAACAGTGATTTGACCCCTCAGCTGCCAGCAGCACATCAAAATGCAGTAATATGATCCCTCATGGCTTCTACCAAAAAATAAAACAGTGTGTTTACTCCTCAGCTGCCAGTGGCACAACAAAATGCAGTAATATGATCCCTCATGGCTTCTACTAACAAATAAAACAGTGATTTTACTCCTCAGCTTTTAGTAGCAGAGCAGTGATGCTGCCCCATTTGGTCGCCATTTTAGAAAGTCTTATACAATATTTATAAAGGTCTGAAATCCTTCATAAATGTAGCCATGCTTGTGGATTTTTTAAAATAAATGTATATTTTAGTGTCCACGTAATTGTCCTGTTAAATACTGGACACCTGGCAACCCTAATTTGTATCCATGTATAAAAAAACTGTGATTTGCAGGGCTTTGATACTGCCTAAAAGTCCAGGTATAAACCCTTGAAAAACTTGGTGGATTTTTTGTTGTTCCTGTTTTACATTTTTTTGTGGTTATCAGAATCCACTTGTGCATTTTTAGACTCCCTACAGGATTTGTATTCACACTGACAATTAAAGAAAAACTGCAGTATGTATTCCAGATCTCTAGTACTTCTGGGTGAATGAAATAACAAACAACAAAAGAATACATTTAACATTTTAATTTTAACTATAAACACAACACTTTTATTTTATGATTCAGACAGAATATACAATTATAAAATAGTTTCCAATTTACTTATATTAGCAAATTTTCTTCCTTCCCATAATATTTTGTGTTGCAGAGATACCTAGGTAGGCATCTGGAGCAGTACATAGCAGGAAATAGTGCTGCCCTCTAGTGCTCTTGTAAATGCATAACATTCTTGTAAAACTGCTGCCATATAGTGTTCCAAAAGTGGGCTTGCTCTTAAAGGGATAGTAAACACCAAACATGTTATTGTTTAAAAAGATAATCCCTTTATTTACCTTTCCCTAGTTTTGCATAACCAACACTGTTATATAAATCTCAGTTTTTACCTCTGTGATTACCTTGGGCGCGATCCGATATACGGCACAGGTTTCGGCGCAAGCGTGGAAACCTGCGCCGCCCGTAGTTTCAGCTCGCAACTCGAGCTATCCCATATACGGCGCTGTCAGATGCTTAAAGTGCCGTAAGTCTGACAAACCAGCGATGTCCAGAAATCTGCGTAAGTACAAATTTCTGGAGTCGCCAGTGACTTACGGCACCCACATACCCCTATTCTAACCCACCCAATCCCCCCTTAAAGAAACCTAAGTCTAACCCCCAAGTGCTCCTTACCTGCCCTGAAGACCGGCGGAGAAGGTCCTGTTCCAGGCGGAGAAGTCTTCTTCCAGGCAACGACCTCTTCTTCTTCTTCTTCTTCCAGGATCCAGCCGGCGCGGAGTGGAGGAGTTGATGACCGCGGAGCTGAAGGCCGTCCATCTGGAACTGAAGACCGGCGATGCTGGAACTGAAGATCGGCGACGGTGGAACCGAAGACCTCTGGAACTGAAGACCGGAGCCGGAGTGTGGAGGATCCTCTTCATACGATCGCCGCCGTACACTGAATAGGAATTCAAGGTACTCGATTAAAAAAGGCGTTCCTTGAATTCCTATTGGCTGATTTGAGCCTTCAAATTCAAATCAGCCAATCGGATGCAAGCTGCTTTAATTCTATTGGCTGATTTGAATAGCCAATAGAATAAGAGCTACTGTAATTCTATTGGCTATTCTAATCAGCTAATAGAATTACAGTAGCTATTATTCTATTGGCTATTCAAATCAGCCAATAGAATTAAAGTAGCTTGCATCCGATTGGCTGATTTGAATTTGAAGGCTCAAATCAGCCAATAGGAATTCAAGGGACGCCATTTTTAATCGCGTACCTTGAATTCCGATTCAGTGTACGGCGGTGATCGTATGAAGAGGATCCTCCTCGCTCCGGCTCCGGTCTTCAGTTCCAGAGGTCTTCGGTTCCAGCGTAGCCAATCTTCAGTTCCAGCATCGCCGGTCTTCAGTTCCAGATGGACGGTCTTCAGCTCCGCGGTCATCGGTCTTCAACTTCTCCGTTCCGCGCTGGCTGGATCCTGGAAGAAGAAGAGGTCGCCGCCTGGAAGAAGACTTCTCTGCCTGGAACAGGACCTTCTCCGCAGGTCTTCAGGACAGGTAAGGAGCACTTGGGGGTTAGACTTTTTTTTTAGACTTTTTTTTTAAGGGGGGATTGGGTGGGTTAGAATAGGGGTATGTGGGTGGTGGGTTGTAATGGGGGGGTTGTTGTTTTTTTTTACAGGCAAAAGAGCTGATTACTTTGGGGAAATGCCCCACAAAAGGCCCTTTTAAGGGCTGGTAATAGAGCTGTTTACTTTTGTAATTTAGATTAGAGTAGGGAATTTTTTTTATTTTGGGGGGCTTTGTTATTTTATTAGGGGGCTTAGAATAGGTGTAATTAGCTTAAAATTCCTGTAATCTTTTTTTATTTTTTGTAATTTAGTGTTTGGTTTTTTTGGTAATTTAGTTTAGTGTATTTAATTGTAGTTTAGTTTAGATATTTGTAGTTTATTTAAGTTATTGATAGTGTAGGTGTATTTGTAATTTAGGTTAGGATTTATTTTACAGGTAATTTTGTAATTATTTTAACTAGGTAGCTATTAAATAGTTATTAACTATCTAATAGCTATTGTACCTAGTTAAAATAAATACCAAGGTACCTGTAAAATAAATATGAACCCTAAAATAGCTACAATGTAATTATTAATTATATTGTAGCTATCTTAGGGTTTATTTTATAGGTAAGTATTTAGTTTTAAATAGGAATAATTTAGTTAATATTATTAATATTATTTTGATTTATTTTAATAATAATAAAGTTAGGGGTGTTAGAGTTAGATAGGGTTAATATAGTTAATATATATAATATAATAACTATATTAACTATATTAACCCTAATATAATTAGGGTTAATATAGTTAATATAGGTGGCGGTGGTGTAGGGGGATTAGATTAGGGGTTAATAATTTTAATATAGGTGGCGGCGGTGTAGGGGGATTAGATTAGGAGGTAATACATTTATTATAGGTGGCGGCGGTGTAGGGAGATTTAGATTAGAGGCAAAAGAGCTGATTACTTTGTGACAATGCCCAACAAAAAGCCCTTTTAAGGGCTGGTAAAAGAGCTGGTTACTTTAGGGCAATGGCCCGCAAAAAGCCCTTTTAAGGGCTGGCAATAGAGCTGTTTACTTTGGGGCAATGCCACGCAAAAAGCCCTTTTCAGGGCTATTTGTAGGGTTAGACTTAGGTTTAGTGGTAGGGAAATTTTAGTATTTTAGGGGTTAATTAATTTAATATAGGTGGCGGCGGTATAGGGGAATTAGATTGGATGTTAATTAATTTAATATAGGTGGCAGTATAGGGGGATTAGATTAGGGGTTAATAATTTAATATAGGTGGCGGCGGTATAGGGGGATTAGATTAGGGGTTAATAATTTAATATAGGTGGCCGCGGTGTAGGGGGCTCACATTAGGGGTTAATATAGTTTAAATAGGTGGCGGCGGTGTAGGGGGCTCACATTAGGGGTTAATATAGTTTAAATAGGTGGCGGCGGTGTAGGGGGATCATATTAGGGGGTAACATAGTTAATGTAGGTGGCGGCGGGGTAGGAGGCTCACATTAGGGGGTAAAACATTTAATGTAGCTAGCGGCGGTGTAGGGGGCTCAGATTAGGGGGTGATATAGATAATGTAGGTGGCGGCGGGGTCCGGGAGCGGCGGTTTAGAGGTTAAACACTTTATTAGGGATTGCGGCCGGGGATAGTTAGATAGACATTGCGCATGCGTTAGGTGTTAGGTTTTATTTTGAAGTTCGCGGTTGACAGGTAGATAGACATTGCGCATTTGTTAGGTGTTAGGTTTTATTTTGCAGCTAGTTTAGGGAGTTACGGGGCTCCAATAGACAGCGTAAGGCTTACTACGCCTGCAATTTGTGGCGAGGTGAAAATGCAGTAGGATTTCTCAATTTTCACCACGTAAGTCCTTCCCTGTATATTGGATACCAAACTGCGCTGGTTTGGCATACCTGTCTATGGGCAAAAAACTACGGCTGAAGGCAGAAATATATGAGTGTAACTTCTATGTTACGCCGTATATGTGATACCAAACCAGCGCAAAATTTGGTGTCGCCGGCTTTTGCGGGCGACGCTGCATATTGGATTGAGGCCCTTGTATCTAAGCTTCTGCTTACTGCCTCCATATCTCAGTTCTTTTGACAGACTTGCATTTCAGGCAATTAGTGCTAACTCTTAAATAACTTCACGTGCATGAGCACAATGTAATCTGTATGAAACACATGAACTAACGCCCTCTAGCTGTGAGAAACTGTCAAATGCATTCAAATTATAGGCAGCCTTCAAGGGCTTAGAAATTAGCATATGAGCCTACCTAGTATTAGCCTTCAACTAAGAATAACAAGAAAACAAAGCAAATTTGAAGATAAAAGTAAATTAGAAAGTTTTTTTTTTAAATTACATGTCCTATCTGACTCATGAAAGTTTTATTTGGACTTTACTATCCCTTTAAGTTTACGTCCCTGCTTTTTAACCAAAGGTACCAAGAGAACAAAGAAAACTTGATAACAGAAGTCAATCAAAAGTTGTTTAAAATGGCATGCTCTATCTGAATCAGAAATTCATATCCCTTTAATTAAATAGTAATAAGATGTTTAAAGGGACATTCTACCCAATATTGTATATGTTCCATCTTAAGGAGTGTGCTTCAAATGTATTAAAACGCTTACTTTTTTTAAAACGATGGTATGATTAATAAACCATTTGTCAGTGAGTAATAGATGTCTAGATATCAATTGTATTTCCTGTTAGTATCACTTTAATGTAAACAACTTTTGAAAAAACTTTATTTAATGTCATTTCTAAGATAGAAAGCACCCTAAACCAGACTTAGTATGTTGGTACATGTGTGCATATTTGTGTTCAGGTCTAATGAAGCAATATTTTTTGATGCCTTTATTATGTTGTGTGTTGAACTTATGCAATGTATTTCCTTTCTAAGTTATTTTTTCTAAAAAAATAAATTAAAATATTTAAATGGACATGAGAGTCAATATTAAACTTGCATGATTCAGAATGAACATGCACTTTTATTATCAAATTTACTTTGTTTTCTTGGTATCAATTTGTTGAAAAACATATGCTCTGGGAGATAGCTGGTGATTTTTGGGTACATAAATATTCCTCTTTTCATTGTCTCATTTAACTCAGAATTATTTTAAATTGTTTAATTACTGCTTTTATAAACATGATTATTCCCCTTTAAATTCGTTTTAACGTCTCTTTAATTTCAGCACTTACCACCTCGGCAGTATATGCGTTGCATGAATTTACTACTCCTCTAACATTTTAATGTGACATGTTAGTTTTACACTAGAATGATTTAGCATTTATCCTTCTTAAAATGCTCCTCTCTGGTACCTTGGCCAGAATTCTCAGATGGCTCTGACGTAGTGAGGCAGAAAATTAGACGAGGCTTGTAAAGTGCATGTGACAGTCATTGCTCTTGTCTATTTTTTTCATGTTCAATACGCTTTCTATTTCAATGATTTTACAGTTTGTAGTAATCTTCTGTATCCTAATTTGTCTGCGCCTCTCCCTCACCTCGTTTCTCTAAGTTTCCTTCTATACTATTGTGTGATCTATAGGGCGATTTATTAGCTGCAGAAAAGTAACGTTCTTATGCCACTTTACAGATTGTCTTTAAAGGGACACTAAACACCAAAAATATTACTGTTTAAAAAGATAGATCATCCCTTTATTTACCATTCCCCAGTTTTGCATAACTAACACTGTTATATTAATATACTTTTTACCTCAGTGATTACCTTGTATCTAAGCCTCTGCAGACTGTCCCCTTATCTCAGATCTTTTGACAGACTTGCATTTCAGGCAATTAGTGCTGACTATTAAATAACTCCACGTACGTGAGCACAATGTTATTTATATGAAACACATGAACTAACCCCCTCTAGCAGTGATAAACTGTCAAATGCATTCATATAAGAGGCGGCCTTCAAGGGCTTACTGTATAAATTAGCATATGAGCCTACCTAGGTTTAGCTTTCAACTAAGAATACCAAGAGAATAAAGCAAATTTGATGATAAAAGTAAATTAGAAAGTTGTTTAAAATTGCATGCCCTATCTGAATCATGAAAGTTTAAAGGGACAGTCAAGTATAAATTAAACTTTCATTATTCAGATAGCACTTTTAATTTTAATCAACTTTCCAATTTACTTTTAGCATCAAATTTGCTTTTTTCTCTTGGTATTCTTAGTTTAAACTAAACCTAGGTAGGCTCATATGCTAAATTCCTAAGCCTTTGAGGGCTGCCTCTTATCACATGCTTTTTAAATCTCTTTTCAACACAAAGACAGAAAGTACACGTGGGCCATATAGATAACACTGTGTTCAGGCCCAGAAAGTTATTTAAGATCTAGCACAAAACAATGCTAAATTTAAGACAATAGATAATAAACAGTCACAGTCATGTGATCAGGGGGCTGGAAGAAGGTTCCTAGATACAAGGTAATCACAGAGGTAAAAAGTACACTATTATAACTGTTAGTTATGCAAAACTGGGGAATGGGTAATAAAGGGATTATATATCTATCTTTTAAAACAATAACAATTCTATGGTAGACGGTCCCTTTAATTTGGACTTTACTATCCATTTAAAGGGACATGAAACCCATTTTTTTTCTTTGATTATTCAGATAGAAAATACAATTTAAAAAAGTTTCCAATTTACTTCTATTTTCACATTTGCTTTGTTCTTGTGTTATTCTTTGTTGAAGAGCTATCTAGATAGGTAGCGTGCACATGCCTGAAGCACTACATGACAGGAAATAGTGCTGCCATGTAGTGCTCTAGCTAATGTATAAAACTGCAGCCATATAGTGCTGCAGGCACGTGCACAACTGCACACTCCTGAGCCTGCCTTCCTGCTTTTCAATAAAGGATAACAAGAAAAGAAAGAAAATATGTTAATAGAAGTACATTAGAAAGTTGTTTAAAATGGTATGTTCTGTCTGAATCACAAAATACTTTTTTGGGGTTTTATGTCCCTTTAATAATGTGTACAACTGTGGAGACCATATCTCCAGAAGTATAAATAAAGTGAAACAATGTTCAGCAGCGCCTCTATACCGGCACATCATGGCTACCATCTGCATATTGTGGGCACTGTCACAGTTTGGGAAGCTCCTCCCACAACTCTCTCTGTTACAGGTGTCCTGGTTTACAGAGAGAAACCAATGAGTGTCTATTTTTACCCGGGCCACCTAGATTCCACTTAGTCTGTCCAGCACTTGCCCCTGTGTGCAATGTTAAAACAAATATTTAAAGGAACAGTAAGCACTTTGTGGTTACAACACTGATAACAGAAAAGATAAGATAAAAGATGCAAATTTGCTGCCATGTGCGTTTTCATTTTTCAGGACTTGAAAATGAACACAGTTTTTATTCTTAAAGGGACAGTTCACCCAAATAATGTTTTATTTTTTATTGAAAGTAATTTATTATTAACGTATGACAGACTGAAACAATAAATACAACTTTTTACCTTCAAAAATATTTTTTTTTTTTACTACGATGGATTTCAACTGTCTTGTTTATACCCTTTCTTGCTATATTAATACATACTTTTAGCCCTAAATTGCATCGCTGTTGTGACCCGCCCTCAAAATGATGTCACCAGAAGTGTGAACACAGGCGAGCACTGCATAAAAGCGCGTCCGTGTTCTTCATTGCATATTTATTTTGATAGTACCCGGAATTATTGAGCGGTCTCAGAAGACAGCACTTCGGTATCATCTTTATACTGAAGGTAAGACGATCTATTGATATTACAAATTACGGGAAGAAGTCAATTTCTGTCAGCAGTTCAGCAGTTTATAGTGCAATGCGGGTACAATTGTATTGGGTGTTACGGGCAGCAGTGTATTTGATATTACAAATTACGGGTAGAAATCTACTGTCAATTTCTGTTAGACTTGTGCGCGGCGAAAATTTTGTTTCGGATCGATTCGGATGTTTTCGAATTTAGTTTTCGGATCGATTTAAATTCGGATACATTCGAATGCATTTGTTCGGATTCATTCGGATTCGAATAAATTTGGATGTATTCGGTTCAGATTCGATTCGTAAATTCGGAAGTTTGGTATGTGTTAGGTGGGATGTGCTGTGTATTAGACTAGTATTAGGTACTGTACTATTAGGTGTAACCCATAGCAGAGTGATATAACCTAATATACAGTACAATACTAGTGTAATTGTGATTAGTCCATGGCCATCCGAATGTTACGAATAAATCCAAACTAATTCGGATTTATTCGTTAGATTCGGTGCTACAGTAATGCGGAAATTTGAATTAATCCGAATCTCTGAATTTGATAAATTCGTCCGAATTTAAATTCGTAACGAAACGAAACGCACATGTCTTATTTCTGTCAGCAGTTTATAGGGTGCCTGTAACACCCAATACAATTGTACCCACAATTCACTATAAACTGCTGAGAGAAATTGATAGTAGATTTCTACCCGTAATTTGTAATATCAAATACACTACTGCCTGTAACACCCAATACAATTGTACCCGCAATGCACTATAAACTGCTGACAGTTTCAATCCACGGTGCTAACAGGGATCATATAATTATTTGTTTATTTCACTGCTCCGTGTAGAATGACAGAATAGAGGCACTGCTAGCCTAAGTATCACCGGAGTAATATTGCAATGTAGCGCTATTAGTGTCCTGTGCTCTGTAGAAATTCACTTTGATTCCTTTGAAGCGCGCCCCCGGTCACGTGCGCGCGCTCCCTTGATGTAGAGAGCGCGCTTCTCTGCTATTTAGCATGAAATTTAATAAAGCAATTTGATAGGCCAAGGGGCAGGTTTACACATTTTGGAAGCACAACCCTGTTATTACTAGGGTGTTCTGGGGTTGCTGAGCAGAAACGCTAAGAAGCAAACTAAAAAGTAAAAAATATTGCATATTGAAAAAAATAAAAAAAACAGTGCTCTCCTTTCCTTTTAATCATACTGCGATAATCATGCTAAATAACACCATTTAGATTGAGTGAACTGGTCCTTAAAATTACAGGAAAATGTGACAAAATAATTAATGAAAGCATATTGCAAAGTTGCTTTACAATGAATTAGCTGTCCCTTTAACATCATTTAAAGTCCATTAAGATTGATACATTTCACGCACACATTGCTTGTACACTTTATTCGTCCATAATTGTCCTCAACAGAAGAGATTAGATAAGGGAAACCTAGGTTTCAACATGGAGGTGTCCATTACTTTATAGAAACGCAAGTAAATTGGAAAGCCCACAATTTTCAGAGTTAAATGACATGAAAGTAGGTTGAACTAAATAATATAAATTTAATGCAAAGTTTTTTTTATCACACATATTTAAACATTTTTATATTATAATCTAAAAATGTTTAAAGGGATATGAAAAAAACAAATTTTCTTTCATGATTTAGAGCATTTAGTGCATACAATTTTAAACAACTTTCCAATTAACTTCTATTATCAAATTGTCTTTGTTCTCTTGGTATCTTTTGTTGAAAAGCAGGGACATAAGCTCAGGAGCGTGCACATTCCAAGAGCACTATATGGCAGCAGTATTGCAAGAATGTTATTTATTTGCAAGAGCACTAGAGGGCAGCACTATTTCCTACCATGTAGCGCTCCAGATGCCTACCTAGGTATCTCTTCAACAAAGAATACCATGTGAACAAAGCAAATTTGATAATAGTAGTAATTGGAAATATTTTAAAATGTTATGTTCTTTCCTAATCACAAAATAAAATGATGAGGTTTAATGTCCCTTTAATGTCCCTTCCAGATGCCATTTAATTTAAATACATTAAAAACACTAGGGCTGCATAATCAAAAAGCATGTAATAAAAAGACAATGCAATAGCAATAACTTATTTCAAAATTTCCTTTAATTTGCCGGTCCCCTGTATCATGTGACAGCCATCAGCCAATCACTGACTCATATATGTATATTCTGTGAATTCTTGCACATGCTCAGTAAGAGCTGGTGCCTCAAAAAGTGTAAATATAAAAAGACTACACAATTTGATAATGGAATTAGCTTGGAAAGTCTCTTAAAATTGCACGCACTATCTGAATCATGAATTCCTGTCACTTTAACAAGGTTCCTCTGCAACCTCATGAGCAGTTATGAATCTCGCCCTCTCAATTAGCGCTATTTTTTTAACACCAGCGTATATGATATAAGCCCACAGGGGCCCATTTAACCCCATCTGTTGCGATGCTTTTGCAGTCTGCTGCAGCTTCCCTTTGCAGTGTTTTGTATTCACATATGTTTGTCTAGTTCTGCTTGCTTTGGCGGTCTGTGTTTGCAGATCATTGACTAGATTTTTGGTGCGCTGATTTCGAGGAACTTGGGAGGATGTAAAAGGAGCAGCCGTGGGTGCATCATTTCCATACAGAACATATGCTACTTTATATATGCTCCGCCTACACTAACATACTGCCAGATCTTTCATGCATATGCTGTGCAGGTGCAGTGCTGTGTATATAGCAGATGCAGTGTGGGAGCGCTGTCGCTAGTGCTATAAAATGTACCTGTTACACTTGCAGTGCGAAGGGACAACAGGAAATGGGACATTAAAAGGACAGTAAACTTAAAATGTAAAGGAACTTTATAGTGGAAAAGTTCCATGCTCTAATTCTTAATTTTAACACTAGC
This sequence comes from Bombina bombina, assembly GCF_027579735.1. NCBI lineage: Eukaryota > Metazoa > Chordata > Amphibia > Anura > Bombinatoridae > Bombina > Bombina bombina. Next base: position 58,235,858 of record NC_069509.1, read on the forward strand.
GACCCTGCAAAGTTATGGGTTAAACACATAGTTAAAGAGCCACTCAGGAGCCAAAGTGATGCCGGTCCCGAACAGACACTACCACTGACTCAATTAGCAGCAGTCATTGCACGACCCATCTGTGTGACTACCACTGCTGATTGGGTGACCGTCAGTTTTACGCTTGGGACCAGCAGTGCTCTGTGGCTCCAGAGTGGTACTTTTACTGGGTTTACAGCAGGGGTTCAACACATAGCATAAAACTATAATGACCGATGAATGAATGAATTAGTTTAATTAATACAACTAAAACAATTTGTCATTATACATGTATTCATTGTTTTTTTGGCTTTTACTTTTGTGCTTGACCCTATGTTTTCACAAGAGAGACAGGAGCACAAAATCTGTGCTTAACAGTGCACAAATGTACTTATAGCTTGTCGTTTTGGTCATTATCAAGGGAGATAAAAGATAAACATGCCCACCCTTGTTTTCAAATGGTTTATTACTGATTTATAAAACTTTGCATGTAGATCTTTTGCAATTCAGTGCTTAATTGCTGATATATACAATCAGGGCTGGCTCAAGATATTGTGCTGCCTGGGTCAGAGAATAAAATGACGCCCCCAGTATTAACATTACTGATTAGTATATCAACCTACTAGCCAAGCAGCTGACCTTACTAAGCCTACCTACCTGCATCAATCAATGCTTTTGCGCAATAAGTGGGAAGGTAGTTAAGGAGGAGAAGAACTTGTCTCACCTTGATTGTCGCCCCTGACCAGTTTTGTGTCTTTGTGGATGATGAGGTTATGCTGCTGGAAGCCTGTGACTCCCCCCCATGGAGACACAGAAGTGGTCTGGGTCTGACAGTGACTGGCTCAGTCACTGAAGTGCTGCTCCTTGTCAAGTGCTGCCTGGGTCCATTGGACCCACTTGGTCCTATGGTTGAGCCGGCCCTGTATACAATACATACATAAAATGTGTCTGTAATGAAGCTTTACATTACACTTTTGTAACCAATAATACCTATTCATTTATATTCTCAAACGCTGCAAAAACAATTAAGGAGAGTGTTGTTTTTATACAAAAAATAATGCTTGCTGAGGCTTGGTCCTCTCCTCCGATACAGCAGTGGGAGTTGTCTGTATCAGCCAATGGACATAAATACTGCAGTATAATAGTGCTTAAAGGGCCAGGAAACCCCAAAATTTTATTTCATGATTTGGATAGAACATACAATTTTAAACAACTTTCCAATTTACTTCTATTATCAAATTTGCTTCATTCTCTTGTTATCCTTTACTGAAGGAACAACATTGCAGTACTGGCAGCTAGATGAACACGCTAACCAATCACAAGAAACAAATGTGTGCAGGCACCAATCGACAGCTAGCTCCCACTAGTGTAGGATATGTGCGTATTCTTTTTTAACAAGTGATACCAGAAAATAGAATTGAATTTAAAAGTGTCTGTTTCATTTTGACTTTTCCTGTCCCTTTAACCATACATGCATTTCCTTCAAGTTGCTTCCTCATATTGTTATTTTATTATACAGAACATGCAGTTTACTATCATTACAATTGCTGCTTTACAATATTTGAGTTAAATAAAAAAAATACTGTTCCATTTTAAATGTAGTTAACTGCATTTGAAAGGAACATTAAATTCAAAATGAAATGTTCCTGATTTAGACAGAGCATGCAATTTAAAAAAATAATAAATGTCAGTTTTCTTTCATCATCAAATCTGCTTTGTTCTTTTGTTATCCTTTGTTAAAGAGCATAACTAAGTGGGTTCAGAAGAGTGCACGTGTCTTGGGGACAGCATGGCAGCAGTGTTTGTAACAATGCTATACATTGTTGCAAACAATACTGTCATATAGTGTTCAAGGCGTGCATACTCCTGAGCATATCTGCTCCTCAATAAAGGATATTAAGAAAACAAAGTACATTTGGTAAGTAAACTAGAACGAGAGTGCACGTTCAATTTGAATCATGAAATTTTATTTTTGACTTTCATGTCCCACTAAGTTTATTGTATTTTCTTTTATATTATTATTTATTTATTTTTGAATCATGAATATCATTCTTGCACAATAATAAGACTTCCTATCACATGATGGCTGCAGATTAATATTTTGGAAGCCTTAAAGGGTCATGAAACCCAAAATTTTTCTTTCATGATTCAGATAGAGCACACAATTTTAAATAATTTTGCAATTGACTTCTTTTATCAATTTAGCTTGATTTTCTTGCTGTCCTTTGTTGAAGGAGCAGCAATGCACTACTGGGAACTAGCTAAACAAATTGTGTGAGACAATGGCAAGAGGCATATATGTACAGCCATCAATCAGCAGCTAGTTCCCCAGCTCCTGAGCCTACCTAGGTATGATTTTCATCAAATGATACAAAGAGAAGTAAGCAACATAGATATTAGAAGTAAATTGGAAAGTTGTTTAAAATTGAATGCTCTGAATCCTGAAGGAAACATTTGTTTTTTTGTCCCTTTACGAGCCACATGTATATTTATGGCTATTATCCACAGAAATAATAGTATATTTCATTAAAGGACAAGTAAATACAGTAGATGTGCTTAGTCAACAAATGCATGATAACAATACAATACAATAGCACTTTGTCTAAACTTCAAATGAGTAGTAGATTTTTTCTGACAAATTTCAAAGTATATTTCCACTCCCCCTGTACCATGTGACAGCCATCAGCCAATCACAAATGCATATACGTATAGTCTGTGAATTCTTGCACATGCTCAGTAGGAGCTAGTGACTCAAAGAGTGTAAATATAAAAAGACTGTGCACATTTTGTTAATGGAAGTAAATTATAACGTTTAAAATTGCTGCTCTATCTGAATCATGAAAGTTTAATTTTGACTTGAGTGTCCCTTTAAAAAGACTAATGTTACAGGGTCAGCTTTAGGTCAGTTTGCAGGCTCTGCTCTTCTCCCCTCCAGAGGTTTCTTTTTAGCTGTGGTCATCCAGAGCACATAGTTCTAGCCCCACTTTTCCTTGGGTCACAAAAACTATTGCTCTGCTTTTTTCTGGGGGCCACAAATACAAGTGCAGAGAGCTGCATGTGGCCCTCGGCTCCCAGTTGGCCATCCCTGCTATAAAATGATAAATCTGTAGCGCCCTCTGCCCCTTGCTGGTATGTTAGGACAATCTTGGTAAACACTTGCAGACTCTTCGCTCTGAGCAAATTTCACATCAGCTTGTTCCAAAAATACCGAAGCCTTTGGGGACAGTAACCAGAGGAATATTTACCAAGTATAGTAACATAGTGCAGGAAAATGTAACTGCGCTTCTGCACAACACAACGGTTTGTACTTAGCAACGCACTGGGTCACTGACAGGTTGTCAATAGAGCGCCTCCCAGTTTTAACCTTTTCATTGCCAGTGAAGCTTGCAAGACAGACAGGGAAAGGGTTAAAAAGGACATGAGCGCAAAAAGAAACTGTTCTGTTTTGTGGGAGCATTTTATTATTTCACTAGTGCTTATGTAAAACCCTATGTTTATCCCCTGCAGCCTATAGTGATTACCCCATGATCTGAGCATCACCCCTTATAGCTCACACAGTCTCTCTCTGATCCCCCCATATAGATCATTTACCGCTCCTTGTTCAGCCCTCATAAGTCATCGCCCCATACAGATCATCCCCCCTCAACCTGATCACCTCTCATATATCATTCACCTTCACCCAGATCAACCCAAATAAGGCATCACCCCATACAGATCATCTGCATTCAACCGGATCACCCCTGAAATATAATCACCCCATATAGATCTTCTGCCCTCTCCCTGATCACCCCTCATATATTATCACTCCATATAAATCCTCTGCCCTCTCCCTGATCACCCCATATAAATCCTCTGCCCTCTCCCTGATCACCCCTCATATATTATTACCCTTCTGCCTGATAACCCCAAATAAGTTATCACCCCATACAGAAACTCTGCCCTCTCCCCGATCACCCCTCATATATCATCACCCCATATAGATCCTCTGCCCTCTCCCCGATCACCCCTCATATATCATCACCCCATATAGATCTGCCCTCTCCCCGATCACCCCTCATATATCATCACCCCATATAGATCATCTGCCCTCTCCCTGATCACCCCTCATATATAATTTTCCCCATACAGATTATGTGAAAAAAGACGCAATTATTTATTCTTCTTGGGGGGAGTAGTAGTCCTGATGTCTGTGCATTAGAAATAGGTGAGAGGTAGGGTCTTGATATCTGTGTATTAGGTGAGAGGTACATGCCCTGATATCTGTGTATTATGAGGAGGTGAGTAGTCCGTGTCCTGATGTCTGTATTAGGAGGAGGTGTGAGGTAAGTGCCCTGATGTATGTGTATTAGGAGGAGGGGAGAGGTAAGTGCCTTGATGTCTGTGTATTAGGAAGAGGTGAGGGGTATGTGCCCTGGTGTCTGTGTATTAGAAGGTGGTGGTGAGAGGTATGTGTCCTGATATTTGTGTATTAGAAGGAGGTGAGAGGTACGTGTACTGATGTCTGTGTATTAGGAGAAAGTGAGAGGTACATGCCCTGATATCTGTATATTAGGAGGAAGGGAGAGGTAAATGCCCTGATGTATGTATATTAGGAGGAGGTGACAGGTCAGTGTCCTGATGTCTGTGCATTAGGAGGAGATGACAGGTCTGTGTATAAGGAGGAGGTGACAGGTCAGTGTCCTGGTGTCTGTGTATTAGGAGGAGGTGATAGATCAGTGTCCTGGTGTCTGTGTATTAGGAGGAGGTGACAGATCAGTGTCCTGGTGTCTGTATATTAGGAGGAGGTGACAGATCAGTGTCCTGATGTCTGTGTATTAGGAGGAGGTGAAAGGTCAGTGTCTGTGTATTAGGAGGAGGTGACAGGACAATGTCCTGATATCTTTGTATTAAGAGGAGGTGACAGGACAGTGTCCTGATCTCTGTGTATAAGGAGGTGACAGTTCAGTGTCCTGTGTCTGAGTATTAGGAGGTGACAGGTCAGTGTCCTGGTGTCTGTGTATTAGTAGGAGGTGACAGCAGGTCAGTGTCCTGGTGTCTGTGTATTAGTAGGAGGTGACAGGTCAGTGTCCTGGTGTCTGTGTATTAGTAGGAGGTGACAGCAGGTCAGTATCCTGGTGTCTGTGTATTAGTAGGAGGTGACAGCAGGTCAGTGTCCTGGTGTCTGTGTATTAGTAGGAGGTGACAGCAGGTCAGTGTCCTGGTGTCTGTGTATTAGTAGGAGGTGACAGCAGGTCAGTGTCCTGGTGTCTGTGTATTAGTAGGAGGTGACAGGTCAGTGTCCTGGTGTCTGTGTATTAGTAGGAGGTGACAGGTCAGTGTCCTGGTGTCTGTGTATTAGTAGGAGGTGACAGCAGGTCAGTGTCCTGGTGTCTGTGTATTAGTAGGAGGTGACAGGTCAGTGTCCTGGTGTCTGTGTATTAGTAGGAGGTGACAGGTCAGTGTCCTGGTGTCTGTGTATTAGTAGGAGGTGACAGGTCAGTGTCCTGGTGTCTGTGTATTAGTAGGAGGTGACAGCAGGTCAGTGTCCTGATCTCTGTGTATTAGGAAGAGGTGACGGGTCAGTGTCCTGATGTCTGTGTATAAGGAGGTGACAGTTCAGTGTCCTGTGTCTGAGTATTAGGAGGTGACAGGTCAGTGTCCTGGTGTCTGTGTATTAGTAGGAGGTGACAGCAGGCCAGTGTCCTGGTGTCTGTGTATTAGGAGGAGGTGAGAAGTACATTTCATCATGCTTGTGTATAGTAAGAGGAGGTATGGGTACTCATGTGCGTATAAGAAGGTTGGCTATATGTATTTAACACAGTAACACGTCCGTGTGTATATGAGGAGGAGCTGGCACGTAGAGTGCGACTGGCACACAGTGCTGATCATTTCTGATCTCTGTCTTTGCTTTGAGTTAGTGCGGCAGAAAGAAGAGATGTTGGTATCCTAGCAACCGCTGCTTGGTGCCTGTGTGCTCTAGGTAAGCGTAACGCAGACAGAGCCCCTCCATAGCAACATCACAGACGATGCTGAGCCATTGCAGTTAGAGGCAGCCTATTTCACATCAGTTTCCTACATCAAAGCTTGCACAAAATCTGCTTTCTCTTTGCTTTATGTGCTTTACTTAATTAACTGATCTTGCTTTGAATGCTCAGCAAACTCTGATGCTTTGTCTAGACAACTCTCTGCCTCAAACCACAGCACCCTGCAGTGTGCTTACCTCAAATCACCTTACAAATCTGTATAGCAATTACTACTCTGCACTATGGTGTATTGCTAATACACAGTGAGTAGGAATCCTTCCAGTACACTATACTGATTGCTGACTTGCATCCTGCACTAGGCACACCAATGGCTGTGTTCTCCAGTATCATCATCATCTCACATTCCTATTCTGTTGTCTGCTTTTCATGTCGTCTCACTTATTCCCTTTCCTTAATTTTTATCAACCTTTCAAAATTCTTTTTTTTTTAATGGCACTATAAATGTAACAGTATTCTGTCATGCATGCAAAAGCTAAATTTAAGCATGTTAATAAAGATAAAATAAAATGTGTGTGTGCGTATTTATATATATATATATTTTTATTTATATATATATATATATATATATATATATATATATATATATATATATATACACACACATGTATGTATGTATATATATATACAGGGAGTGCAGAATTATTAGGCAAGTTGTATTTTTGAGGATTAATTTTATTATTGAACAACAACCATGTTCTCAATGAACCCAAAAAACTCATTAATATCAACGCTGAATAGTTTTGGAAGTAGTTTTTAGTTTGTTTTTAGTTATAGCTATTTTAGGGGGATATCTGTGTGTGCAGGTGACTATTACTGTGCATAATTATTAGGCAACTTAACAAAAAACAAATATATACCCATTTCAATTATTTATTTTTACCAGTGAAACCAATATAACATCTCAACATTCACAAATATACATTTCTGACATTCAAAAACAAAACAAAAACAAATCAGTGACCAATATAGCCACCTTTCTTTGCAAGGACACTCAAAAGCCTGCCATCCATGGATTCTGTCAGTGTTTTGATCTGTTCACCATCAACATTGCGTGCAGCAGCAACCACAGCCTCCCAGACACTGTTCAGAGAGGTGTACTGTTTTCCCTCCTTGTAAATCTCACATTTGATGATGGACCACAGGTTCTCAATGGGGTTCAGATCAGGTGAACAAGGAGGCCATGTCATTAGATTTTCTTCTTTTATACCCTTTCTTGCCAGCCACGCTGTGGAGTACTTGGACGCGTGTGATGGAGCATTGTCCTGCATGAAAATCATGTTTTTCTTGAAGGATGCAGACTTCTTCCTGTACCACTGCTTGAAGAAGGTGTCTTCCAGAAACTGGCAGTAGGACTGGGAGTTGAGATTGACTCCATCCTCAACCCGAAAAGGCCCCACAAGCTCATCTTTGATGATACCAGCCCAAACCAGTACTCCACCTCCACCTTGCTGGCGTCTGAGTCGGACTGGAGCTCTCTGCCCTTTACCAATCCAGCCACGGGCCCATCCATCTGGCCCATCAAGACTCACTCTCATTTCATCAGTCCATAAAACCTTAGAAAAATCAGTCTTGAGATATTTCTTGGCCCAGTCTTGACGTTTCAGCTTGTGTGTCTTGTTCAGTGGTGGCCGTCTTTCAGCCTTTCTTACCTTGGCCATGTCTCTGAGTATTGCACACCTTGTGCTTTTGGGCACTCCAGTGATGTTGCAGCTCTGAAATATGGCCAAACTGGTGGCAAGTGGCATCTTGGCAGCTGCACGCTTGACTTTTCTCAGTTCATGGGCAGTTATTTTGCGCCTTGGTTTTTCCACACGCTTCTTGCGACCCTGTTTACTATTTTGAATGAAACGCTTGATTGTTCGATGATCACGCTTCAGAAGCTTTGCAATTTTAAGAGTGCTGCATCCCTCTGCAAGATATCTCACTATTTTTTACTTTTCTGAGCCTGTCAAGTCCTTCTTTTGACCCATTTTGCCAAAGGAAAGGAAGTTGCCTAATAATTATGCACACCTGATATAGGGTGTTGATGTCATTAGACCACACCCCTTCTCATTACAGAGATGCACATCACCTAATATGCTTAATTGGTAGTAGGCTTTTGAGCCTATACAGCTTGGAGTAAGACAACATGCATAAAGAGGATGATGTGGTCAAAATACTCATTTGCCTAATAATTCTGCACTCCCTGTATATATATATATATATATATATATATATATATATATATATATATATATATATATAAAAATATATATATATAAATATATATATAAATTTAAGCATGTTAATAAAGATAAAATAAAATGTGTTTGTGCGTATTTATATATATATATATATATATATATATATATATATATATATATATATATATATATATACACACACACAGGTATGTATGTATGTGTATGTATATATATATATATATATATATATATATATATATACACACAGGTTTATATATATAACATATATAATTATACATACATACCCCCAAATACTGAATTCCAAAATCCAAATTTATTGTGAAATCCAAACTTTTTAATTAAAGGGACAGTCTCGTCAAAATGTAACTTTCGTGATTCAGATAGGGCATGCAATTTTAAACAACTTTCCAATATACTTTTATCATCAATTTTTTTTCAAAGCTAAACCTAAGAAAGGCTCATATACTAATTTCTTAGTCCTTGAAGGCTGCCTCTTATTGACAGTTTTTTTATAGCTAGACAGTGCTAGTTTATGTGTGCCATATGGATAACATTGTGCTCACTCCCATGGCGTTATCTAAGAGTCAGCACTGATTGGCTAAAATGCAAGTCTGTCAAAAGAACTGAAATAAGGGGGCAGTCTGCAGAGGCTTAGATACAAGGTAATCACAGAGGTAAACAGTGTATTATTATAACTGTGTTGGTTATGCAAAACTGGGGAATGGGTAATAAAGGGATTATCTATCTTTTTAAACAATACAAATTCTGGAGTAGACTGTCCCTTTAAAATTAAACTTCTATGATTCATATATTTTAAACAAGTTTCCAATTTACTTCCATTAACAAAATATGCACAGTCTTTTTAAGTCGCTGGCTCCAATTGAGCATGTGCAAGAATTCACAGAATATACATATATGCCTTTGTGATTGGCTGATGGCTGTCACATGATTTAATGGGAATGGAAATAGACATAACTTTGAAATTTGTCAGAAAGAAAAATGTTCTATTCAATTGAAGTTCAGACCATGAGGCCGCTGCTTCTTAACTTAAGTTTCTGGCGAGCCTGAAGGCTCGTGCGGAAACAGCTGCATTCGCAGCTACATAAATCGACCCCTAAGTGCTATTGCATTGTCGTTTATCATGCATTTGCTGATTATGCAAATCTGTATTTACTGGTCCTTTAATATTTTTTAAAAATTATCTAAAATTGCTATTTTCCCTGCTTGTAAGTCACACTCTAGGCTGGATTGGCCTACCAGGATACCAGGAGATTTCCCGGTGGGCTGCAGCAGCTGGGGCTGGAAAGCTACAACTTAAAGGGGTGATTAATGGATGCAATTGGGTTGTAGGGTACCTATACAGCCACAATCTGGCACTTTTTTAAATACAAACTAATATAATATAATTCTAATATAAAATATTTAGGGAAGTAGTATCCCAGTAATCCCCTTTGATAAAAATGGGGTGTACGCCTTCAAATTTTCCAGGGCTGCTTTTTATTCCCAGTCCGGCCCTGGTCACACTCTTCTCTGCCTGTGTCTTTGGCTTGGTGTTTGTGTTCTAAAATGCAAATAATAAATAGTAGTCTATACAGTATTTATTCTAAACAACAACTATTACTTTTGTGAGTACAGTACTGTACTATATTTCTGAGGGTACTGTGTATACAAAAGTACTAATAATGATATAAAACTACCTTTAGTTACATGTATAAGCTGTGTTATGAGATGTAAATATTGCACAAATGACATAAGATATTGTTGTATACACTTGGTCCTATACCCTCTTCAAACTGTCCCATTTCCATCTAAAGGGGAGGAGAATCCACGGCTTCATTCATTACTGTTGGGAATTATGAACCTGGCCACCAGGAGGAGGCAAAGACACCCCAGCCAAAGGCTTAAATACTTCCCCCACTTTCCTCATCCCCAGTCATTCTTTGCCTTTCGTCACAGGAGGACGGCAGAGAAGTGCCGAAGATTGGAGTAGTCTCCTATGGAGGGTAGTACTCTTCGCATTGGGACTGGAGTTCTAAGTAGTCCTGTCAGCCTCTCAGTGAGAACCTGGGCGAAAGTTAGAATCCGGAGATGCAGTGAGATTCTTTCTGCAAAACTATCCCGACTCATATTAATAGCTCCACAAGCAATCAGTGTTGACGAGTTTCACTGCCTGCTTTTTCACTCAAGTCCATGTCAGGAGCGAGGCTATTAACCTGTCACACTTGAAGGGCCGTGTTCCTTTTCCACAGCGTAGATTCTGGTAAGATCGTTTCATTTTTTTATTACATAAATGATAACATGGAAGACAGGGTCACAGTGTGACTCCTTTATCTTAAAGAATCAAGGGTTAATATTCCTGGAAAGGGGATTATTGAACAGGGGGGGGGGCTATACATGATATTGTTTATTGTGTCATTGCTGCATTATGTGCAAGATGAGGCTCTGGCAATGTGCGGAACTTTCAATTGACTTATGGGAGTTTTGCACGGCCATTTTTTGGCACGTTTTTTCCTTAGGCAGGGGTGGTCATGTCAGGCATTCCTTGTGACGGGTGTGGCTATCTCTCTTTCTCTGTCAAGTGTAAAGGAATTACAAAGCACAACCTTAGTAGTAATTTAAGCTGTACCATAAGACAGCTTTCCCCAAAAAACTGTCAGTGTATAATCAAGAAAAAAGGGGGAGTTAGTACAGCGCTAAGAAAGCTTAAAAATTGCTACACCAATAAAGTGTCAATTGAGAATTTATTAATACATTGCCATACACTGGGTAAAAAATAAATAATAGCTATCTAGTGCTATAGTGACCGGTCACACTAAAATTAATAGTTGGTATAGATTTGTTTAAACCAGGTTAAAATAATAGCTTATGCTAAAAACAATTATCAAAAAACCCCAATATTATAATTATATAATATATTATAATTAATGATGTAAGTTCCACACCTTCCACTCTGTTAGCTGTTCAGCTTGTGTTTCGGACAGCAGTGTTGCCGGTCGTAGACACTTCCGTGTTTCCTGTGATACTTTAATCACATGTGCCTCTTCAGCCAATTACGGCTCTTTAAACTCGACATTTTCAAGTGAGTCCGTAGGGGTTCTGAAATATTCTTTCTCTGCGCAGAGATGACGTTTGTAAATTCCCGAGTCTGTTGCTGTACAGACAATGTCCTCCAATCAACGCGTTTCACCTTCTTACAAGGCTTAATCAAGATAGAGGACAGGTGTCTGTAAGGTCTTTAAATACCCATCCCCTCAAGTTTCATTGGTCCATTCTTAGTTTTACTTAAGGTGGATTTCTTCATTTAAGGTGGACGGTTCTAAGATATCTCTGTTATAACAAAAATCCTTTTCTGTTATGTTGAAATTCAACACATATTCATATCACAATATATATATACCAACGGACTCACTTGAAAAAGTCGAGTTTAAAGAGCCGTAATTGGCTGAAGAGGCACATGTGATTAAAGTATCACAGGAAACATGGAAGTGTCTACGACCGGCAACGCTGCTCTCCGAAACACAAGCTGAACAGCTAATGGAGTGGAAGGTGTGGAACTTACATCATTAAAACAGATGGGTAAGAGAAAGAATAATAACTAAGGAGTCGATTAAGTGTATATACACTGCTACAACCGAGACATCATTACAAGGAAAGGTATATTTTCCACCGGTATATTTTCCATAGATGTCTGTTTCATAGTAAACTTTTCCTTACACCCGCAAAGTGTTCTGAACGAACCAGTAACATTATCAGATCTGCCGTAAGGAAGTAATACTCTTACATAAAAGACTGCCATTTATCATCTGTACCCCTGAAGCGAAGAGATATTCGTAACAGTTTCTTATGATTTATAATATAGGTGGTATTCTTTGTATCTTCTAAGTATTTTATGATACCGAGTTGTTGTTTTAACAGAGATCTCTAATCATTTTAGCAGTATATTATAATATTGTTTTTTTTTTATAATTGTTTTTCGCATAAGCTATTATTTTAACCTGGTTTAAACAAATCTATACCAACTATTAATTTTAGGGTGACTTGTCACTATAGCACTAGATAGCTATTATTTATTTTTTACCCAGTGTATGGCAATGTATTAATAAATTCTCAATTGACACTTTATTGGTGTAGCAATTTTTAAGCTTTGTTAGCGCTGTACTAACGCCCCCTTTTATCTCTCTTTCTCTGTTGATCAGCGGCGCAAGAGACGGAAAGGTTTCTGTAGTCCAGGTCATAGGCGGTGGTGAGTGCCCCGGCCATTGGGAAGACTCTGACGCGTTGGAGGGTTCTCCCCCTTTAACAAGGTCTTATTCCTGTGTTTATTGTGAGAAAGTTCTGATAGATCAGCCTGCTCAACTATGTTCCACATGCCTTAATAAAGTTACAACATCTAAAAGCAAATGGATGTCTAGAACTACTGAGCCGTCCACCTCTGAGGGTTCCCCGTCCTGTGAGGTGCGTTCCCTGCATCCATCTCCAATTGCACATGCAGCACCCCAGGGTCCAACCATTACTCCTGCAGGAGAGATTAGTTGGCCGTCAGATTTTGCGGATCAACTGCAAACAGGGGTATCAAAAGTGATCCATGCCTAACCACGTTCTGCTAAGCGCAAGCGTAGGGCGTATCATGGCGAACCAGCCAGGGGTTGTCTACGCCTGTGGAAATATCAGAGGCGTTATACGATGACGAGGCCCACTCTGACTCTTCGGAGGAGGCCCCTTCTGGGTCGGAGTCCGTGTCATCTAAACCTCCAGCTGCTGAGGTTTAGGATGGAAAATTTGCGCTTTTGGCTAAAACAAGTGCTCGCTACTCTGGAAGTTCTGGAACCAAAACTTCCAGAAGAACCTGCGATACCTAAGCTTGATAAGGTATATGAGGACAAAGTGGTGCCTCAGGCCTTCCCGGTTCCTGTTAAGATGGCGAATATTATTAAGAATGAATGGGAGCAATTAGGTTCTTCCTTTTCCCCTTCTTCTTCCTTTAAGAAACTGTTCCCCGTTCCGGACTCTCAGCTTGAGGTGTGGGGTACTGTCCCTAAGATGGATGGTGCTATCTCCACGCCCCCTCGAGGATAGTTCGTTTTTTAAAGAGCCCATGGATAAAAAGTTGGAAAACATGTTAAGGAAAATGTTTCAACACACAGGGTTTGTTTTTCAGCCGGCAGCGGCCATAGCCACGGTCGCCGGAGCTGCGACACATTGGTGTGAATTCCTGTGTGAAATGGTCGAGGGGGAGACTTCCATCGATGAGATACAGGTTAAGATTAAGGCGCTGAAGATCGCCAATTCTTTCATATGCAATGCCAATATGCAAATTATTCACCTGAACGCTAAGGTGTCAGGTTTTTCTGTTTTAGCTTGCAGGGCTCTGTGGCTAAAGTCTTGGCCTGCAGACATGACTTCTAAGTCGAGGCTGTTGTCCCTGCCTTTTCAAGGAAAGATTCTGTTCGGTCCAGGATTGGATTCAATCATATCCACAGTTACGGTAGGAAAGGGAGCTTTCCTACCGCAGGATAAGAAGGCTAAGCCTAAGGATCTAGTTTTGGTCCCTTTCGTGTGGACAAGGTCCAGCACCAGCAGCCCGTCTCGAAAGCGGACCAGTCAAAGGGAACTTGGAAACCGCATCATTCTTGGAACAAGTCTAAGCAGAGCAAGAAGCCTGCCGAGACAAAATCGGCATGAAGGGCCGGGCCTCGATTAGTCGTTGGACCAAGTAGGGGGCAGATTATCTCTCTTATCAGAAGCCTCGTTGCAGGACATTCAGGATCCTTGGGTTCTGGACGTTGTCGCCCAGGGTTACAGGATAGGGTTCAGATCCCATCCGCCCAGGGACAGATTCCTCCTGTCAAACCTGTCTTCAAGACCGGGTAAAGAGAGAAACCTTTCTAAAATATGTGAGGGATCTCTACTCTCTAGGTGTTATCATACCAGTACCCCAAGCAGAAAGGGGTCTAGGGTACTATTCAAATCTTTTTGTGGATCCAAAGAAGGAGGGCATGTTCCGCCCGATTCTAGACCTAAAGTGTTTACACAAGTTTCTGAGTGTTCCATCGTTCAAAATGGAAACAATCCAATCTATTCTGCCCCTAGTTCAAGAGGGACAGTTCATGACAACTATAGACTTGAAGGACACTTACCTTCATGTGCCAATTCACAGGGACCACTTCCAGTTTCTAAAATTTGTGTTTCTGGACCAACACTTCCAGTTTGTGGCCCTTCCCTTTGGTCTGGCGACCGCCCAAGAGTCTTCACGAAGGTTCTGGGGGTGCTACTTGCAGTGGCCAGATCCAGAGGCATTGCTGTGGTGCCCTATCTGGACAACATCCTAGTCCAGGTGCCGTCGCTCAGTCCCGCAGAGGATCTTTCGAGGGCGCTTCTCCCTTTGCTCCAATCTCACGGTTGGAAGATCAACTCAGGAAAGAGTTCCCTGGTTCCCAGCAACAGGGTAGAGTTCCTGGGCATGATAACAGACTCTATGTCCATGAAGATATTTCTCACAGACCATCGACACCGGAACATTGGGTCTTCTTGTCTTGCCCTTCAGTCCTCCTCAAGCCCCTTGGTGGCTCAGTGTATGGGTGATTGGATTCATGGTCTCCAGCATAGACTTCATTCCATTCGCTAGGTTCCATCTCAGACCTCTTCAATTGTGCATGTTGAGACAGTGGAACGGCGATCATTCAGATCTATCTCAGCAGATATCCATGGATGCTCGGACTCGGATTTCCCTCTCTTGGTGGATCCGTCCGGAGCAACTGTCCATGGGGACATCCTTCTTTAAACCGTCCTGGGAGATTGTGACCACGGATGCAAGTCTGGCAGGATGGGGAGCTGTTTGTGGTGCCAGGATGGCACAAGGAAAATGGTCCCGGGACGAGTCTCTCCTCCCGATAAATATTCTGGAACTCCGAGCAATTTACAATGCTCTGAAGGCATGGCCTCCTCTGGGGGCGTTCAGCTTCATCAGATTCCAGACCGACAACATAACCTCTGTGGCTTACATCAACCATCAGGGGGTTACGAGGAGCTCCCTAGCCATGAGGGAGTTGTCTCGGATATTGGTGTGGGCGGAGTCCCACAGCTGCTCGCTCTCAGCGATTCACATTCTAAGTATGGACAACTGGGAAGCGGACTTTATCAGTAGGCAATCTCTTCACCCCAAAGTGTTTGCGGAGATTTGTCTCAGGTGGGGAACTATAGATCTCATGACGTCCAGACTTAATTGCAAGCTACCCCGTTACGGGTGGAGGTCCAGGGATCCCCAGGCAGAGCTGATAGATGCCTTAGCGGTACCTTGGGGATTCAGCCTAGCTTACATTTTTCCACCGTTACCACTTCTACCTCGTGTAGTGGCACGCATAAAACAGGAGCGGGCTTCGGCCATTCTGATTGCTCCATTGTGGCCGCGGAGGACGTGGTTTGTGGATTGGTGTGGATGTCATCCTCTACGCTGTAGAGGTTACCCTGTCGCAGGGATCTGCTGGAACAGGGCCCTTTTCAACATCAAAATCTCGATTCTCTGAGGCTGACTGCATGGGGATTGAACGCCTAGTCTTGGCCAAGAGAGGCTTTTCTGAAAGCATGATTGATACTCTAATTCAGGCAAGGAAGCCAGTCACTCGTCGCATCTACCATAAGGTGTGGAGGACTTACTTGTCCTGGTGTGAGAAGCATGGATATCCTTGGCATAAGGTGAAGGTATCCAGGATTCTGTCCTTTCTCCAAGACGGTTTGGAGAAGGGTCTTGCCACCAGTTCCTTAAAGGGACAGATTTCGGCATTATCAGTCTTGTTGCATAGGGGGCTCGCTGAGCTCCCTGACATCCAATCTTTTGTTCAGGCTCTGTCTAGAATCAGGCCTGTCTTTAGACAGTCTGCTCCCCCATGGAGCTTGAACTTGGTCCTTAAGGTATTGCAGAGGGTTCCTTTTGAGCCTATGCATTCCATTGACATTAAAGGGACAGTAAACCTTAAAAATAATGTTATATAATTCTGCACATAGTGCAGAATTATATAACATTATATTAGCCAAACATTATAAAACATAATTGTTCCCTATTAATTTTTAAAAAAACACGCTGTTTTACAGACCCGCTCTTTGTACTCTGCTGAGCGGGTCTGTTATATTTACTCAGCACATTGGGCCAGCTGTATAGTCACAGCCCGGCCCGACCGCGCCATAAGACAGTAAGTGCAGCTCGCTCCTGCTCTGTCTGACAGTAAATATAACAGACCCGCTAAGCAGACCCGCTAAACAGCGGGTTTTTTTTTTAAATTAATAGGGAGCAACATGTTTTATAATGTTTGGCTAATATAATGTTATATAATTCTGCATTATGTGCAGAATTATATAACATTATTTTTAAAGTTTACTGACACTTTAAGATTCTGTCCTGGAAGGTTCTATTCCTGTTGGCCATTGCATCAGCATGCAGAGTATCTGAACTGGCTGCCTTGCAATGTGAGCCTCCTTATCTGGTTTTTCATGCGGATAAGGCTGTGCTTCGCACTGGTTTGGGGTTTCTTTCCAAGGTGGTGTCTAACCGTAACATAAATCAGGAAATAGTGGTTCCCAACCCTTCTTCTTCTAAGGAGAGGTTGCTTCATAATCTGGATGTGGTTCGTGCCCTGAAGTTTTATCTTCAGGCTACGAAGGATTTCAGACAGTCTACATCTCTTTTTGTGGTGTATTCAGGGAAGTGCAAGGGGCAGAAAGCCTCTTCCACTTCTTTGTCCTTTTGGTTGAGGAGCTTGATTCGCTTCGCATATGAGACAGTGGGACATAAGCCTCCTCAGAGGATAACGGCTCATTCAACTAGAGCTGTGGCTTTGTCTTGGGCCTTCAAGAATGAGGCCTCTATGGAGTAAATTTGTAAGGCGGCTACCTGGTCCTCCTTACACACTTTTACAAAGTTTTACAAATTTTACGTTTTTGCTTCTGTGGAAGCTGTTTTTGGGAGAAAGGTTTTGCAGGCTGTGGTGCCCTTAGATTAGGGTCCCTCCTGGTTTCATTCAGTGTCCTCTAGAGCTTGGGTATACAGTAGGTTCCCAACAGTAATAAATGAAGCTGTGGACTCTCCTCCTCTTTAGATGGAAAACATAAATTATGCTTACCTGATAATTTAATTTCCATCGAGGGGAGGAGAGTCCACGGCTCCTGCCCATATCTCTGATGGGCGGACCTAAATTTAATTAATCTTCTGGCACCATTTATACCCTAATATTTCTCCTACTGTTCCTTGTTCCCTTGGCAGAATGACTGGGGGATGAGGGAAGTGGGGGAGGTATTTAAGCCTTTGGCTGGGGTGTCTTTGCCTCCTCCTGGTAGCCAGGTTCATAATTCCCAACAGTAATGAATGAAGCCGTGGACTCTCCTCCCCTCGATGGAATTGAAATGATCAGGTAAGTATAATTTATGTTATTACAGATGAAAATATTCAAAAATCCAAATCTTCTCCTGTCCCAAACAGTTTGCATAAAGGGTATTCTCTCTCTCATCTATTTATCTAAATATCTTTCTCTATTATCTATCATTCATCTGGAATCTATCTGTCTGTATGTCTGTCTATATTTATCTATCATCTGTCTGTCTATCTATCTATCTGTTTTTTTCTATCTCATAGACAGACAGACTGACAGAAATTCTGTTCAATCATACTGTAATATACTGATACAATGATACATATACTACATAGTATATACTGTAGATAGAAGATAGATAAGTACACACATTTCTGTTCATTAAAATCTTTCTGACTGGCACTGACAATTTTATTCTAAATAATGTAACCCTTCTTCTTTTTGAATAACTGTGTACGGATTCTGCTACGTCTTCTTCATGTAAAATACAGATGCTGAGAGTGAGCGTCAGGCATGATATATAACATCTCACTTATCCACCCACTGAGCAGCAGCTAAGCATTAGTCCTGTATTTGCCAGAAATAATACAAACGTTCCTGTCTGCTCTTTAAACATGAATAGAAGAGGAAGTTACCGCTAGGTGCTTGCAGCATTTTGCAGGGCAGATCTCCCGCGGCTGCTTTTCATTATGTTTAAGGATTTCTTTTTGCTTTAATTCAGTGGCTTTTCACCAGATTCAACTAGTCTTGAGGTTATCTTACTACCTGCAAATAGTCCCAGGGTTTGTTGTGTTAAAGAGAAATGGTAGTGACAACTTGGCTTGAATTTGAAAAGCTCCAGATACATTTGATATTTTCCCACATCCTGCAAGGAAGCAAGATTGTGTTTTATTTAAATAACATCACGGCCTCCATTACATATGCAGCGTCGCCCGCAAAAGCCGTTTTTTGCGCGGTTTTGGTATCCTATATACAGCACCGTATATAAATGCGGTACGTATATTTCACCTGTCGCCCGCAATGTTTACTCCCATAAGCTAACATGGGATCGCGTCGTAAATCGGTATCCAATATCCAGCTCAAGGACTTACGTGCCGAAAATGGAGAAATCTTACTCCATTTGTGAGCACAGTGTTATCTATGTGGCACACATGAACTAACACCCTCTAATTGTGAAAAACTGTCAAAATGCATTCAGATAAGAAGCGACCTTCAAGGGCTTAGAAATTATCATATGAGCGCCTACCTAGGTTTAGCTTTCAACCAAGAGAACAAAGCAAAATGAATGATACAAGTAAATTGGAAAGTTGTTTAAAATTAAATGCCCTATCTGAACCATGAAAGTTTATTTTTAACTAGACTGTCCCTTTAAAGTGTGTAATGTCTGTTTAATCCTGCTTATGGTTAATTGTCAGCAATATTATTCTACATGTAAATTCAAAATACAATTTTTGGAAAAAAAAGTGCTATGTTAGTGGAAAATACTGATAGCAAAAATCTCTTAGAGCCCAAGGTGTAAGTGCTTTACTTTGGCTGTTGAAGTCATAATTATAGTAGCAAACATCACGCGTTTCTCCTTTTTGTACTGTTGAATGTTCCATTCATAACATAAGTGGAGTAACTTATGGGAGATAAATACATATGTATATATAAAAATTAATTTGTCTTTTTAAAATCATGGTTAGAAAAAAAAAGTGACGTTGGAGCTTTTAGCAGTGCATTCTTTAGAGTTAGGTTAGATATCTCGTCATCAGAAGACAAACGGTAAAAGCTACACAAAATGCTATAGAGCCAATATTCGTACAGGAAGCCCAAGCATTCCTTTTCTGCTCAGCATCTGCCGACGTTTTCTCGCTAACAAAGTAAAACTTATCAGGCTTCTTCACAGTCTCTCTTTAAAAAGGAATCCATAGCTCTCAATTCCCAGGACTTTAAAGTGAAGGTCAGTTTTTACTAGATGCACGCCACCTATGTAAACATTATAATATAACTATTACAGTCGCTAAGATAATTTTTTGAAAAAGTCAATTATTGATTAATAAATGATATATATATAAAACCTTTGTTTCGTATTTTTACTCCTCCCCCGATCCACTTCCTTTTTTGGCACTAGTGACGTAGCAAGCGTTTCAACATGCCCGCCGCGTCACTTCCAAGCTTGTGCACAAGACTAGTTTTCAAAATGCGCATGCGTATTGTAACAGCATTCACACATGCGTGGCAATTTTCAAGAATATAGCACTGTAACATTGTATTCACACGAAACAAGTTTCATTGTTAGTTGGGAACGCAATTGTGACAAGCAATAAATATTTATAATACATCTAAGAGATTATTCGATTAATTTACGATCTGCAATTTCAAATGTTAGTAACTAAAAAAAATATATTAAGAGTATTATTATAATTTAATATGTAAGATCAAATTATAATAATACTCGGGCCATGATAAATCGGCCCCCTAGCGTAAAGAGTAAGAGTTAAAAAAAATGTGCACCAAACACCACATAAATGCATTAAAATAAACTGTTACACTCATATACACTCTCTGATAAAAAATATTAATGTTTCATATGGGTTCAAAGGTATTTGAATGGAAAGGCCTATTTTGTGTGTGTGTGTGTGTGTGTATATATATATATATATATATATATATTTACACTCACCAGCCACCTGTTCAATTGCTTGGTAACACAAATTGCTAATCAGCCAATCAAATGGCAGCAACTCAATGCATTTAGGCATCTAGACGTGGTGACGACGACTTGCTGAATTTCAAACGGAGCATCAGAATGGGGAAGAGAGGGGATTTAAGCGACTTTCAAAGTGGCATGGCTGTTGGTGCCAGAGGGGTTGGTCTGAGTATTTCAATAAATACTGATCTACTTGGATTTTTACGCACAACCATCTCTAGGGTTTACAGAGAATGGTCCAAAAACAAAATATATATCCAGCGAGCGGCAGTTGTGTGGACGAAAATGCCTTGTTGAGGTCATAGTAGAATGGGCAGACTGGTTCGAGATGATAGAAAGGCAACAGTTACTCAATTAACCACTCGTTACAACCAAGGTATGCAGAATACCATCTCTGAATG
Organism: Bombina bombina; assembly: GCF_027579735.1. NCBI lineage: Eukaryota > Metazoa > Chordata > Amphibia > Anura > Bombinatoridae > Bombina > Bombina bombina. The sequence goes on from NC_069509.1 coordinate 58,256,555, forward strand.
CACAACATGTCAAACCCTGAAGTAGATGGGCTACAGCAGCAGAAGACCACACTGGGTGCCACTCCTGTCAGCTAAGAACAGGAAACTGAGGCCACAATTCACATAGGCTCACCAAACTTGGACAATAGAAGATTGGGAAAACGTTGCCTGGTCTGATGAGTCTCGATTTCACCTGCGACATTCAGATGGTAGGGTCAGAATTTGGCATAAACAACATAAAAGCATGTATCCATCCTGCCTTGTATCAACGGTTCAGGCTGGTGGTGGTGCTGTAATGGTGTAGGGGATATTTTCTTGGCACACTTTGGGCCCCTTAGTACCAATTGAGCATTGTTTAAATGCCACGGCCTACCTGAGTATTGTTGCTGACCATGTCCATCCCTTTATGACTACAGTGTACCCATCTTCTGATGGCTACTTCCAGCAGGATAATGCACCATGTCACAAAGCTCAAATCATCTCAAACTGGTTTCTTGAACATGACAATGAGTTCACTGTACTCCAATGGCCTCCACACTTTGGGATGTGGTGGAACGGGATATTCACATCATGGATGTGCAGCCGAAAAATCTGTGTGATGCTATCATGTCAATATTGATCAAAATCTCTGAGGAACGTTTTCAAAACCTGGTTGAATCTATGCCATGAAGAATTAAGGCAGTTCTAAAAGCAAAAGTGGGTCCAACCCGGTACTAGAAAGTAGCTGGTGAGTATATATATATATATATATATATATATATATATATATATATACAGGGAGTGCAGAATTATTAGGCAAATGAGTATTTTGACCACATCATCCTCTTTATGCATGTTGTCTTACTCCAAGCTGTATAGGCTCGAAAGCCTACTACCAATTAAGCATATTAGGTGATGTGCATCTCTGTAATGAGAAGGGGTGCCTCTGTGTGTGTATATATATATATATATATATATATATATATATATATATATATAAATACGCACACACACATTTTATTTTATCTTTATTAACATGCTTAAATTTATATATATATTTATATATATATTTATATATATATATATATATATATATATATATATATATATATATATACAGGGAGTGCAGAATTATTAGGCAAATGAGTATTTTGACCACATCATCCTCTTTATGCATGTTGTCTTACTCCAAGCTGTATAGGCTCAAAAGCCTACTACCAATTAAGCATATTAGGTGATGTGCATCTCTGTAATGAGAAGGGGTGTGGTCAAGCCTACTACCAATTAAGCATATTAGGTGATGTGCATCTCTGTAATGAGAAGGGGTGTGGTCTAATGACATCAACACCCTATATCAGGTGTGCATAATTATTAGGCAACTTCCTTTCCTTTGGCAAAATGGGTCAAAAGAAGGACTTGACAGGCTCAGAAAAGTCAAAAATAGTGAGATATCTTGCAGAGGGATGCAGCACTCTTAAAATTGCAAAGCTTCTGAAGCGTGATCATCGAACAATCAAGCGTTTCATTCAAAATAGTCAACAGGGTCGCAAGAAGCGTGTGGAAAAACCAAGGCGCAAAATAACTGCCCATGATCTGAGAAAAGTCAAGCGTGCAGCTGCCAAGATGCCACTTGCCACCAGTTTGGCCATATTTCAGAGCTGCAACATCACTGGAGTGCCCAAAAGCACAAGGTGTGCAATACTCAGAGACATGGCCAAGGTAAGAAAGGCTGAAAGACGACCACCACTGAACAAGACACACAAGCTGAAACGTCAAGACTGGGCCAAGAAATATCTCAAGACTGATTTTTCTAAGGTTTTATGGACTGATGAAATGAGAGTGAGTCTTGATGGGCCAGATGGATGGGCCCGTGGCTGGATTGGTAAAGGGCAGAGAGCTCCAGTCCGACTCAGACGCCAGCAAGGTGGAGGTGGAGTACTGGTTTGGGCTGGTATCATCAAAGATGAGCTTGTGGGGCCTTTTCGGGTTGAGGATGGAGTCAAGCTCAACTCCCAGTCCTACTGCCAGTTTCTGGAAGACACCTTCTTCAAGCAGTGGTACAGGAAGAAGTCTGCATCCTTCAAGAAAAACATGATTTTCATGCAGGACAATGCTCCATCACACACGTCCAAGTACTCCACAGCGTGGCTGGCAAGAAAGGGTATAAAAGAAGAAAATCTAATGACATGGCCTCCTTGTTCACCTGATCTGAACCCCATTGAGAACCTGTGGTCCATCATCAAATGTGAGATTTACAAGGAGGGAAAACAGTACACCTCTCTGAACAGTGTCTGGGAGGCTGTGGTTGCTGCTGCACGCAATGTTGATGGTGAACAGATCAAAACACTGACAGAATCCATGGATGGCAGGCTTTTGAGTGTCCTTGCAAAGAAAGGTGGCTATATTGGTCACTGATTTGTTTTTGTTTTGTTTTTGAATGTCAGAAATGTATATTTGTGAATGTTGAGATGTTATATTGGTTTCACTGGTAAAAATAAATAATTGAAATGGGTATATATTTGTTTTTTGTTAAGTTGCCTAATAATTATGCACAGTAATAGTCACCTGCACACACAGATATCCCCCTAAAATAGCTATAACTAAAAACAAACTAAAAACTACTTCCAAAACTATTCAGCTTTGATATTAATGAGTTTTTTGTTTTCATTGAGAACATGGTTGTTGTTCAATAATAAAATTAATCATCAAAAATACAACTTGCCTAATAATTCTGCACTCCCTGTATATATATATATATATATATATATATATATATATATATATATATATATATGTCTGAAAAGGTGTGTATGTATATGTATATATACAGTATATATATATATATATATATATATATATATATATATACACATATAAACACCCAGACACACATTTGTCACTTCTGTACATTCTTCTATACAGTGCAATTTTCAAGAATATTATATACTTGACATTCCTAGGCCTTAAATTAAATGATACTTTACACTGCCCAGCACACACCCGACTCCTCTTTCCCTTACTTCTCCTACACAACTTACTGCATACTGGATCTCTCTGTTCTGTGTTTATTCCTTATCATCAAATGACAGGGCTTTTTTTTACATATTTGTTCACTTTTGTACATTTATTTATTTGCAATATTCTTCACAGCATCATCTTTGGTTTTAAAGGCTTTGAGGCTTTCATGCAGTCATTTCTGCTGTGAGCCCGTTGGCTGTGCTCCTTCAGCTCCAGTCTTGTACCCAGAAAATGCCCAGGTCACTGTAACACTTCAAGCATCCTCCCTCCAACACACCATACATGCAGGCACTGCCGGAACAGCTTGGGTTACCATGGCAATTCTCCCAGATGTGCTTGGAAGAATTCCAGCTGATGTTTGCGGTTCTTCCAAGCACAGCTTGCTGAGGGGTGGCTGTCAGGGGTCTCATTGCCGTTGTAAATATTACTCAGTCGGGATGTGAGATGTTTTAACAGGTCCTATTTCACATGGGAGGCCTTGTGCTGGGCAGAATTGAAAGCATATTTCATAATATGTTTGTACAGTGCTTTACTTGCTTGTCCTGAGATTAATGTGATGAAACACGAATATGAAAAATAGCTATGTGGAGTATTCAGTCAAGGTTGGCATTAAAGGGGCATACTATTGCAAAGCAAAGTGAGCTGAAATGAAAGGCTGCTTTAAGTAGGGATCAGCATTAGCACCTCTAAAACACACTAATGCACCAGATCAGAAAGTGTACAAAGCTATTGATAAGAGCATACACTCTAGTGCATTTACATACAAGCTAATTACAGAGTATGCAACAGTCAGATCATGTTTAAACTCTGAACTCTGCACTGGCTGTGTGCACGTGGTGCTGATCCTGGAATTAATGACTTTCTGATCCCATTCAAATTCATTACATTTAATTTTTACCATTAGCTAGCTAGCTGTATTTAAAGGGGTTACACAGGATTGGGTCCTTCCAATAAGGAAGCCACCATTGGTGGACAGCTATGTGCAACAGCCAGTCCTGATTGGCTCATCGGCCATGTGATTGAGAGCTGCAATGTTTACAATTCCTAAGTGTTACTTTAACTGGTTGTTTAATCAATTTGCAGGGATTGAATACAAAGTCCTGGATGGCAAATGGAGTGCAAAAATATTAGTGCTATTGTGTGCTAATATTGCTTGTGTGTTATCAATAGTGTATTTCATACCTCCCAACCGTCCCGATTTTAGTGGGACAGTCCCAATTTTAGGAGTCTGTCCCGCTGTCCCGGATTGCTAGCCATCTGTCCCGCATTGCCCCATGCATTTAAATTTTTTTTTTTTTTTTAATTCTATTGGGCCCATACTCAGAAGCAGCTGGCTTTTCTCTCCCAGGGTTATCCCTGTTATCCCTGTCCCTCTTTTGAATTTTGAAATGTTGGGAGGTTATTTTTAATCACTTGATCAATGTAGGGCGCCCTAACATCTGCATGTTTGATTGCACAAGCGCACTTAATCCCTCATATAATAGACTTCTATGGGGAAGCAGTGAGCAGATGGTGCGCTAAGCCCATGGTATGCTGGTGCTATACTATTAATAATATTGGTTACAGTAATATTTTAGATATATTATTTTAGTAATATTTTAGGTAACGATTGAGCATAGCCCTTAAAGGGACACTAAACCCCAAAAATGTCTTTAATGATTCAGGTAGAGAATACAATGTTAAAGAACATTCCAATTTACTTCTGTTATCTCATTTGCGTCATTTTAAATTTCTGTAGTGTAGTGATCCCACCACCTCCCCCCTCCAGTAGTGTAGCTGTCCCATCCCTTCCTGTTCCTTTAAAAAAAAAATCTGTAGCGTAGGGCCCTCCCACTCCCTCCCCTTCCCTCCCGCTTCGCTACTGAGCTTAAATCCCCTCTCCCAAAACCAACCAACCATGCTGAAATTCATCCACAACAGCTGATTCACGCCCATGGTCCGTCCATTAATTCTACTTTATTAAACATAACCTGGTCTTTCATACTCCTCCCTGTCCAGTCACACCCCAATACAGCCAATCAGTCTTCCATAAACCTCTCTGAATGTTAGTAGGTACGTCATTGTGCAAAGAATTGCCTTATTGAGTTTGCCTTATTACCCCACAATATCATAGCTCATAACTGCCATACCAGGGGTGGAAAATATCACTTATATATATCAAAAGAGTAAGGGGTATATTTATTATTTGTCGAGCGGACATGATTCGCTGTAGAGAATCATGTCCGCTCGACCTCGCTAAATGCAGACAGCATACGCTGTAGGAATTTAACATTGCACAAACGTCCTCAGCGGTTTCATGCGCTGGAAGCGATTGCTTCCAGGCGCTTTCAGGGTATTGCAGCTATGCAGTGGCGTCACTAGGGGGGGCGGGGGGGGGGGGGGGCGGGCCGCACCCGGGTGACACCCTCCAGGGGGTGACACCAAAAAAAAAAATTTTTTTTTTTTTTTTTAATTTTATTGAAATTCAAAGAAATACAATGTTGAGATGCATAGATTATTTTATTAGAGGCTGGCATTTGTGAACATTAGTGGGACTGGGGAAGTCGTAAACACACAATTTTTTTGCCCCTTGAGCCAGTGCTGCAATTTCAACAAATAGTTTTCCCGGCTGCTTTTGCTTGTTTGTACTTTGCTCCTCCCCTGCCCAATTTCACTATGAATGTTGTGGGTGTGCCGTGGGGCTTGCAAAGTTGCGCTGCTAGCTTAAACCTGCCTGCCTATCTGTGCTCACTGCTCAGTGACATGCGGCCCAGGGCTGTGCACTGACAGACTTGGAACAGAGTCAGAGAGCAGAATTTTCATAGTTTGCGCACCTAAACCTTTTCTTCAGTGATTTATTTTAGAGTGCTCTGTTTATCTTTCATTTGATGTTCTGCTGAGCCAGGGAGCAGCTCTAGGCATGAGCTTTATAATTAATGCAGTGCAGTTTACATATTTTGTATGTGTGTGTCTGAGTTTGTGTGTGTCTCAGTGTTTTTGTGTGTGTGTTTTTGTGTGTGTGTCTGAGTGTGTTTCCGAGTGTTTGTGTGTGCATCTGAGTATGTTTTTAAGTGTGTCTGAGTGTTTGTATGTGTGTTTGCCTGTGTTTTTGTGTGTGTCTGCTTTCTGGGGGGGGGTGACACCATGACTTACCGCACCGGGTGACACCAACCCTAGTGACGCCACTGCAGCTATGCCTCGATATTGAGGCATCCTGCAATACCCTTTGCTAAGCAAACAATGTAGAGAGGGCCAGCAAATGGTGCCGATTGTTGGTGACGTGGGAGGGATCCTATATGGAATACATGTCTGGAAAGGGATCTGGGAGGGGGGTATGCTAATGAGGGGGGGGGCAGCTACACTATGGGAAAAAGTTTTTTGTTGTTGTTTTTTTTTAGAAAAAATACAATAATGTAGAGCAAACCGGGGCTGGGGGGGGGGGGGCTAAGGGAGGTTGGGTGGAAAGGGGGGATGCTAGACTGCAGAAAATGTATCATAAAATTATTAAAAAAAAAAAAAAAACTTTTATTTTTATATTGGCAGACTTTCTGCCAGTATTTAAGATGGGGCTGACCTTTGGGGGATGGGGAGAGAGCTGTTAAACAAGGGTTAGGAAGGGATCAGGGGGTGGGATGTGTCAGTTGGGAGGGTAATCTATACACTAAAGCTAAAATTAACCCTACAAGCTACCTAATTAATCCCTTCACTGCTGGACATAATACAAGTGTGGTGCACAGCGACATTTAGCGGCCTAATTACCAAAAAGCAATGCCAAAGTCATATATGTCTGCTATTTCTAAACAAAGGGTATCCCAGAGAAGCATTTACAACCATTTGTGCCATGTTTGCACAAGCTATTTGTAAATAATTTCAGTGAGAAACCTAAAGTTTGTGAAAAAGTGAACTTTTTTTTTAATTTGATCGCATTTGGCGGTGAAATGGTGGCATGAAATATACTAAAATGGGTGTTTTTTAGTGGTTGTAGATATGTAACAGATTTTGGGAGTCAAAGTTAGAAAAAGTGTGCTTTTTTTCAATTTTTTTCATCATTTTATATATTTGTTTGTAGAAAATTATATGATATGATGAAACTAATGGTATCTTTAGAAAGTCAATTTAATGGCGAGAAAAACGGTATATAATATGTTTTGGTACAGTGAATGAGTAAGAGGAAAATTACAGCTAAACACAAACACCACAGAAACAGCCCTGGTCCTTAACGGTAAGAAAATTGAAAAATGATCTGGTCAGTAAGGGGTTAAACAGCAGATGATGTTAAAGCTGTTTATTTTGATTGTGAAACAGGTAGTGCACATTGATTGGTGGGAGAGCATACCCTCATATCTCTCCCACAGCTCTAATGAATAAGCAGAGGCACACCCTATGAAGTATAAAACCAAAAGAGTTTACTTTTTCAGCACACGAACATCTATTTGTAAAAATACAAAAAAACTTTAATATCTATTAAAATAAACTACGTATTTTAATGCACTTAAGCCCTTTATTGCTAGTTCAACATCTGGGTTGCATGGCTGGTGTGCTTTTCTAGTCCCCAAGCGGTATTTCTACTGTATGGGTTAAACACATAGTAGTATATTTTACTGGTCTTACACTATAACTAGTGTGTAAAGCTTCTTTTCTATATGTGCTAAAGAGTGGACTAGTAACTTTTTATCTTTTGACTAGTAACTTTTTCCCTGACTATGGGCAAGATTTATCAACCTGCGAGCACATGTTGTGAACCTGTCCACATAATATTTAATTGCAGATTGTGGGGCGCATTTGTTTCCATATTTAACATTGCACGGGTGAACGCTTGTGCAAATCCACCCTCACACAACCAATTGAAAGTAGGGCTTCTCAATCACCCTGGTCGCATGAATCCCGAGTTGATTTCCATCTGCCAACTCCAAATTGGTGAGATAATTTATTAAGCAACGGTTTAAACTGCGGCTTCATAAATATAAGTTGCAGGCTCAATTGAGCAAGCCTGCAACCGATCGGGGCATTCGCCTCATAATATATCTTGCCCTATATACAGTATATGTGGTTCTTGAATTCTCCTGGCCCCAGTTTCATTAAAATGCATTATATTAATTTGTTCATTAAAATGCATTATATTAATTTGTTCATTAAAATGCATTATATTAATTTGTAGTAGAAGAAGGAAGTTACACACAAACATATGACAGAAATAGATTTCTGATCAGAGCAAGAGCAGAGGTGGAGTGAATGCTTGTGCAAGCTATATTTAACGCATTCATTGGACAGAAACGCGCTAGCTTCTAATCTGTTGTACCTATGGTCTCAAATCAAATAAACTCTTTAGACAGCTGTTTCTTGTAATAAATATATATAGATGTGAACAAAAAACTTGTACTCCCTGGTCTTTTCCAAACAAGTAAAAAGTTTACTGTGAATAGTAGTGACGTTTCGGGGACAAGGTATCCCCTTCCTCAGACGTCACCGAAACGTCACTACTATTCACAGTAAACTTTTTACTTGTTTGGAAAAGACCAGGGAGTACAAGTTTTTTGTTCACATCTATCGATTTTACTAGCACCCTGGCAGCTGGTATATGGAATGAGAGTGCACATCTAAGCTATACTTATAAGCTATACTTCTAAGCTATACTTATATATATACTTTTATATATATATATATATATATATATATATATATATATATATATATACAGTTGTAACCAAAATCATTCAACACAACACAACGAATTCTTTGAGTGGTTTTCCCAAATTGAACTAAAAATGCAACTTTTAATGAATTCTGCAGTCTCAAAACTATCCAACCCCTTCATGGCAAGCATCTTTAGTACTTAGTAGAGCATCATTTTGCTGTTATGACCTGCTGCAATTGAGATGCATAGCCTGACACCAGCTTCTGGCAGCGTTCCTCAGGATACTTAGCCCATTCCTGATGAGCAATGGCCTCCAGTTCAGGAATATTCTTGGATTTGCATGCTGCAACCGCCTTCTTCAAATCCCACCAGAGATTTTCTATGGGGTTCAAGTCAGGTGACTGTGATGACCACTGTAGAATCATCCAGGACTTCTTATGTAACCAAGCCTTGGTGGAATTGAGGTATGTTTGGGATCATTGTCCTGTTGGAAGGTCCAATGACGCCCAAGCTTCAGCCTCCTCACAGACGGCATGACGTTTTCTCCTAGGATTTCCTGATACTTCAATGAATCCATCTTGCCTTCCACACACTGCAGGTTTCCAGTGCTAGAGGATACAAATCAGCCCCAGAGCATCACCTAGCCACCACCCCGCTTAACTGTAGGCAGAGTGTTCTTTTCAGTGTATGCTTCATTCTTCTTCCTCCAGACATACTGCTGATCCATCTGGCTGAAAAGTTCCAGTTTTGTTTAATTGCTTCACAGAACCGAATCCCAAAACATCTGTGGCTTATTTATATGATTTTGAGCATATTGGAGCCGACTTTTCTTGTGCTTTTGGGTCAGAAGTGGTGAACGTCTTAGATTTCTGGCATGGAAACCTTCTGCTTTAAGTATGTGCCTTACTGTGCAAACTGAAACCTCAGTGCCTGTTGCCACCAAGTCTTGCTGCAGGTCTTTTGCAGTCACTCAAGGGTTTTTCTCAACCTGCCTTCTCAGAAATCTGGTTGCAGACGTTGATAGCTTCATTTTTCTGCCCCGTCCAGGTAGTGTAACCACTGTTCCTTTTAATTTGAGCTTGTGAACTATGCTTCCAACAGTGTCTCTAGGAACATTCAGTGCATTCTCTATCTTTTTATATCCTGTTCCTTGTTTGTGAAGGGCAATGATCTCTTCTTTTAACTATTTGGACCATTCTTTTGACTTAGCCATATATCTAACATGCAGTTAAACGTGACACTCAACAAACCCCTAGCCAGTTCAGGTATGTAATGTGTTCTAGCTTAAGCACACCTGGTGCAAGTAATGAAACCCTTGATTAGTTGCATCAGGTGAGACAACACCTGTTTTGCTATTTGTGCTGTTGTGAGGGATTCTATTCAGGGGTGGGATAATTTTAAGACTGCAG